>NW_028324316.1:0-145000 GCF_058129835.1 Hydra viridissima | reverse complement strand
CTACATAGTCATTAAAAAATTTTTTCTTTACTAATTTATAAACTAAGCATTTTTTTTTGTTGCAATATAAAGTAATTTAGAGAAAAACCACTGATTATAACACTTTTCCTAATGAAACTTTCTTCGAACAAAAGTTTCCAAATAAATTTTTATTATAATTACTCAAATAAATTGCAGAAATAATTGCATCTAAAGTACAAAGCTTACATAAAAATGACTCTGTACAGTTTTCTTACTGTTTCAAACTATTTTGCTCTTTGTTTTTAACACTTAGAGTTTCATTAATACTGAACACGTAAAAAATAGAAATTTTTTGATTTTAGTATCAACAAGGCCTATATTTATTTCTGTTAAAAATGAAGAAAAGCAAAAGTTGAATTTGCAATGGAAGATTCCGGAATCCTCATCCAGTGCTATTTTAGGTTACATAATATGCTATCAGCAGTTGTATCTAGATGGACTTTTAGTGGAGGCGGATAAAATTTGTAAGGAGACTGGAAATGTCACAGCATATAATATTACTAATCTAGGTTTGTGAGTTTTAGCTTACTTTCATTTGCATAACTGTTTGCACATTATCTAAACTATACAGACAGTTTAGTGAATTTCTCGGCTTTTTCATTTTTATGTTTCTTTAGAAGATGATACTTTTAAACTACTGTTTTTATTAGATGTATTTATCATCCTAAATGTCATTCAACTTAATCACTTGCTTAACTTTTTCGTTATAGGCAAATATAGTAGTTATACTATTCAACTCACGGCTAAAAACTCACATGGGCAAAGTGCACTTGCTGTTTTTTTGGCATTCACTCAACAAGACGGTATACCTGGACTTTTTATTACTGTAAATATTAGTTAGTTTTGTCAACAGTTGGATTTTCTTTTCATTTTAGTTCCAACCAATGTTCAAAATGTTGACTCATTAAGCGTTTCAAAAGAGACCTCAATAATTGTAAAATGGGATGCTCCTTTAAACGTATATGGAATTTTAAGAGGTTACACAGTAAGTTTATTATAAGATATATTTCATTGATGTACTGTGAAATCTTATTGCTTGAGGAGTGTTTTAAATGTCTTACTCCATGCAAATATTGAATAAGTCTTAGATTAGAAATTTAATAAAAAATTGAAAAAGTATACTTAAAGTGATATATTGAAGCCAACATTTAATCAGATAGACTTTAATTCTCTATAGTGCAAAATTAAATTGCTTTGAAGTTATTTATCACAAGTTTTCATTTTTGCCATTTCCGCAGTTCGCATTTTATTTTACTTTTTTCAAAATTACATATTTTAAATTTATCATGGTATTTGGAACAGGAATCCTGTTGTTTTTTTTATTTCGATTTAAAATCGATTATAGCTCTTAAAGAATAGGGAATGTTATACTTTTACAAAATTTTAAATTTTCAAAAATAACAATTTAGGGAGGGAGTGATTTTACTATGTGGTAGGTATTTTGAAACAATATTGAAATAAAAAAATTTTTTTTTGAGTAAAAATATCGTTAAAAAACAATGAATAAAACTACGATACATTTTTATAACAGCTGGTTGTTGAAGCATTTTACCAATAATTTTTTAAAATATATATGCGTTACTGACTATTTGAATAAATTCTTTTTAAAGTACTAAAAAACCAAGCAAATTAGGTAAAAATTAAAGTTTTGAATTAGATCTCTCCTTGGACAACCACACGTAAACTTCCATCCTTTCCAAAATGAGGGTTGCAAATTTTTCATAATCTTTTTTTTTTTAATACTTAAAATGTATTTAATAAAATTTAAATCCTGCAGATGAACTGCCTGAAACTATTATATGTGAAACATCAAAATGTTTTAAGGACACACATGGTTATGTTTGAATATACTATAATTACATAAAATATAAATATAAAAAAAAAAAAAAACACGTTTTGATGGAAAATAAAACTTTCACTTAAATCAAGCTTGAACGTCAACAACACTGTTTTATTAAATCTTTTTTAGACTTAAGATTTGGAACAATATCTCTAAAAACCATAAAGAGCTGCTGCTGTTTCAATCACTTGCTTTACAACTTTTTTACTTGACTAGGTGTGGAAAGGGTAGTGAGGCACTTCCATAGTAGAATCTATTACTTTTTTTAAATCTTTTTTTGTCATAATACATGTGAAATTCGGCTCCAAGATTTGTTCATTATTCCAGTCAATTAGTACAAAGAGGTTACACCATCAAAGTTGAGTTGAGGTTTATTTTGGTTTCTTACTCTACAATACCTTACTCTGATTCTCCTCTAACTTTCAGAATCATGTTAACAGCAAAAGTTCTACTTTTATTTGATGAGCTTGCAAGAAGAGAAATAAGAAGAGACTCAGAATGACCATGAAATGATCCATTTTGAATAGACTTTGTAACGGCATCCTAATTTTTGATTGTTTGACCTGTTATTATGTGAAGGTGTTTGATTAGATGATGAGTCCCATCAACAATAGAGTATTTTACCTTGATTCTAAACCACATATGAAAGAATACTTGAGCCATCTTTGGAGTTTGTGGGCTCATCATTTATATGCTACATCCTATTTACAAAATCAATTTTTTTCCGATAAATTTCTTCTGGTCTGGTAAGATGGCTTATCGGAAGATAAGTCATCGTTATCTGATTCAACCACAATTATAGCTTGATCTGTTCCTCTAGGAACCATTCAATAATAAAACCTGATTGCAGCTTCTTTAACTGGTTTCCTTGGACCTTTTGAAGATGTGTAATGGGTCAAAAAAGTTCTATCTAGTGCAGAAGTAACACTTATGTTTTTTCGCTTTTCCATTCTCCGACAAAATGTTTTAGTAATTGAATCTTCTATCAAAATTAGAGTAGAACATTTTCTTCCATTTACAAATATGCCTTTGATAGGTACTTCAATAATTAGTTTTTCTGACAAAACTCCAGCTCAAACCATAAACTCTTGCTTGGCTCTTTAAATCTTTTCGGATCATATGCTAAATTAACCGTTTTTGGAGTCAAGTTATTAAATTTTATCAAATCTTTGAGGAAAGCAGATTCAATTGCAGATGTAGCAGCAGATGATATGTCAAAACGAAAAGATGCTAAATATGCAATTCTGTTTAATGATAACATATGAGGAAGTTTTTTAATTTATAGTATTTTCAGAAGATATTTTATTTGCACACTTAATTTTTTCAGGTAAAGTTTCTTATTTAAAGTCATGTCCCATTGATTCATAAACTTCAGCTTCAACGATTTTTTTATTTTAATCTGCGTATTAATATGAGCTTTTTAATCGAGATTTTTCTTTTCTCTAAAGATGCAATATCTGTTATTTTTCTTTTCTCTACCTTAAACTATCTTTCTGTTTCTACCTTGTTTATTTGATGCATTTTTTTGCCTGATTTTTCGCAAAACTAATCTCTTTGAGATTTGAGCCATAATAAATCAAGTTGTGGCATCTTAACATCTTTAGAACGAATTCATAAAATGTGAACTCTTGCAGCACACTTTTAACCTCCTTGAATATAGAATTTTCATCTGCACGAAGTAACATGTTGCAGCTCGATTTGGTTATATCCAACAATATGTCCAGTTTACCTTCCCACAATTCGAAAAGTCTGCCAATTCCACAGAGATTTCAATAAGAGTTAGATGATATTTTCTACAAAAGATATAAAGTTTTAACTGTTATAAATTTTTTTGTTAGAAATACTTAATATTGCAATATTTCCTATCCAGTGCGCACTAAACGTCCATATACACCCAGCGGACGTCCAGATGTTTAATGGATATCGTATGGATGTCATCGGATATTCTGTGCCCACTAGGTAAATATTAGAAACGTACTTACCAGTATATTGTCAAAAAACTAACCTATCAAGATAGTCAGAAAGAAGCAACTTTTTTTGAATATGTATACCTTTCTATAGTATATCCCTCATTGTAGGAACTTCAGTTTCTACCCAATCTTTTCTTACTCCAAGATATTTAGTTAAATTAGTTGCAGAAGAATGCCTAGTTTGTTTCAATTTTCAACGATCCATAACACAAAATGTTATTTTATTTATCATTCACTGTAAAACAAAAACAGTAATACAAAAAAATCACAAGAACTATTCTACTAAAGTTGCAACTTTTTGATATCGCATGCAAATAAATAAATCCACTACTAACACAAAACAAACAGCTGTGCTCTTTAATTCATTGATAACAATTATAAATAAACTTAGAATTTAAGTCCATTTGTTTAAGTTAGATAATTAAAAATTTAAAAGACATAAGTAAAGTTTTATCAACTTTTTGTCGTAAAGATGTAGTTTTTATCATTTGGTTACTTTTTTCAAGTTAATCATCATACACACAAACTTTTTTTTAGTTTTTTTCCGTTGAATATTGCTTAACTTACCACAACCCACAGTAAAATCACTCTTCAAATGTTAGTTTCAAAAAGTTTTTAGGATGACGTAGCCTATTAAAGAATGTCATACAATTCTCTTTGATAATACTTATTGATAAAACTTTGTTAATAAAAACTTATGTAGTGAAATTGTTGTAATATGCTTAATATTTTTTCCTATAATATATTATTTTGCAAAACCTCTAAAACACTTCAAATACTCAATATTACTCAATAGGACGTAGCACCTAGTCACAAAAAAAATTGCTAAGCAGCAGTGGCCATTTAAAAACGAGTATGTTAGTTTTATGCATCATAAATAGAAGACCATTTTTTCATTAAGAGGAGCATATGTAAAAAACTTTTACAGTTAACATTGTTGCTTTTGGGCATTTCACAACTTAAACATCTAGCGATACATAAAATACAAAACTTCAAGATTCAGATTTATTTATTTCGGCATAATTGTTCTTAATTTCTTTTAAAATTCTTTCGGTGATCAAACATGCCAAACCAGCTTCTTTCAATACTTTCGAATTTCGATTTTCGTTATAGAACAAAATTAAAAAAATTTGGTATATAAATAATAACTAAAATGCTTAATCAAAATATTTATTCCATTAAACTTTAAAACGTTGTATTTTAGTTTGTCTGTTTCTTTGCGGGCTTGCTTTTTTTTTTTTTTTTAATTTCTAACAGCTTTAGTTTTCTAACATACTAACAATTTTTATTGGAAATGATACAATCAAGAGAAATGAAAAATTAAAAAACAGAGAAGTTTAAGAAAATGAAAAACTTGGTCTGTGACAAAACCAAAACTTGAAGTTAGTTGCCGGAAAGTAATCTTTAGTTGTAAACCTAATATTTTTATACATTTGTTGTCGTTTCAGCACATGAAGACTTTTTAAGGGTATTTGGCTACTTTTTACCACAAAAAAACTTATTTAAGGTTTTGTGTTTGGTATTTTATATTATATAGCTATTTTTTGTGACTTACAGTGCTTTCTTACTTATCAGGTTTATTACAAGAAAGAGTTATATAGCACCTCCTTCATTACTCAATGCTACCAGACAAAAAACGAAACATGTTTAATTGATAACCTGTCTCCATACACAAACTACACAATAAAAGTTTTGGTTGAGAATGGTGTAGAATCCAATAGCGTTTCCTTTCAAATAGCGACATGTTCATCAGGTATGTAATTGATTTCTTTCAACTCTAAAAATACTTTTAAAGCTTATTCATATTTTTAAAAATGATTATATGAGATAACCATTATTCATAGCATTGATATTCTCAATACTTGAAAATTTTTGGTTGCAATATTTAGTCTTTCTGATGTGTATTTCTTTTAGTCCCTCCAAATTTCACTGATAGTTTGCCGACTGTGGAAACAAATAAAATTACAGCAAACACATTCACAATAAATCTTGTGCACTTTTCTGAAACTAATGGTCCAATCAGGTTAAAAACTTTTGCATTATGTTTTTCATAATGGATTTAATGCTCATAATGTTAAGCGGTATAGAATGAGTCAAACTAAAGGGCATAAACTATGTACTAAGCTTACCTGTTAACCAATTCAGCTTCATGTAATCTAAATACGGAAATCTCTAGAAAATTCAATAATATTACGCATTTGACAGTTTTAACAATTTTTAACGAAGTAATATTTGTATGTATGGTTTATAATGATAACTTTGAAGGGTTAATTTTTTGATTTTCAATTTTTACTAAAGCGAAGGTTTGTTTAAATAAGGGTTTTCTATTACAGAGATGATATTTTATTTGTTCACTTTGCTTGTTAAAAGGAAACTACAAGCCAATCAACACAAAAAAAAAACCCTTTGTGTAAATCAGATTGCAAAAGACTGCTCGCTTACAAAGATCTTATATCCAAAGAAGATCTTTTGTTGTTTTAAATGGGACAACTAAGAATACTTGGCTTTAAAATGCTCAGAGCAAAAGGAATTCAGAGACAAAAAATCTGCAATATATCTCTCCTCAACAGCAGTGGAATTAGAGCACTATCTATTATTAATTTAAATGTTAATAGTATGGTTGCAACAGCTATGGTAGATATGTTCAAAGGCAATCTAAAATCAAAGTTTAGTTTTCCAAATATGAACCTAAATGCTGAAATTCTTCTAATACACTAACATTTAAAGGAAAGTTTAATCTTTGCATTAGCAATCGTGGGTGTTTAGGTTGACAGCATCAATGTACGTGATAATTTATATTATGTTACTAGGTGAAGTTTCAAATTCACTTTTAGAAACAATTTTATTTCGTGGAACAACAGTTTTGGACAAGTAAAATTTCAACAGAACTGAAATTAAAAAAGAAAGGTCAAGAAGCAGTTTTTGACAGTGTTGAATGGAGCACAAAACTGAAGTGAAGCGTTTAATAAAACCCCGACCGGTTTTTTAAGATACACAATTTATGATACCAAAATGCGCAAGAGCAGAATATGAAAAAGATTATCAGGACAAGACCAATATAAAATGATTTTAGTAGTATGACAAAAACATAATGGGAACTCTCAACAAAACATTGATAGTAAAATCGAACCTGTAATGGACTGTTTTCATCCATAGGAATTTGTAAAGAATAGACGATAGATGACTAAGATGATATTTTTGTCTACAATAATATATGGTTAGCCTTAACTATGCCAAGGAATATTTCAAATATATGGCTTAGAGAGCAAATAAAGTGAACAGATTGATGATATTTTGTTCGTATGTTTGGATCATTTGAATGCAAGTCGGTTACAAGCTGATGTGGTTCAAAAGGAATTGACTTGATGTAATCCCGCAAAAGTTAACCAGAAGGGTAGTGCAAGAAAATTTGGTAGGTCATTTCCCAGTGTATGTTTAGTTACGACTAAATTGTATGTTTTTAAAGAGAATATTTGTTAGTTTAACAAAGAATATGGACCATGAGGCACTGTGATGGGAATAAAAAATAAGTACTTAAAAAAGTCTGAGGAATTTTATAAAAAGTTGAAGAATATTTTGATAATTCAGCTTAACTCTTTCTTTCACATCTGAATTTTCCAAAGGTACCAAGTGGATTATGCAACTCTAGCAGAGTTCCTTTAGGAAAGAAGAGTAAGAGTGAGTATGTTACTTTCCCAAAGTTATATAATTTCAAAACTGTAATGGTGAGACCAGAGACACTTTGTCAGCCTTGTCATTGCATCATTTGTCAAATTAGTTATCTAAAGGCACTCCGAACCCCTTCTCTGGATTTCTCAAAAACTTCTGCAATTTCACAAAATTAAAGGAGGGGTTCTGACTGTCTTACCTGATTAGAAGAGGAATCCCTTTTAATTCTAATGAATACATTTTCATCTCTGAGAGTGCATTTATTTCACTGATGAAGGACTCCAAAAGATTTTAACTGCATTCGAAACAACACTGGATTGTCAAAAAGTTACATTAAATATTTGTCTTCAACAATAAGCCAAGTTATAAATGCTCAAGTTGTTAATCTAAGTTAAAAGAAAATTTTTTTTGCATCGGCAAACAGTTGCCTGACAATTTTTTACACACACATATATCTGTGACAAATCACAGCAGCGAAAGCACTTGTTTTTCAAACGACACATTCACAATGACTTTTTTGTGAAGCTTGGAGTTCATGGTGGAGGTGGTTTTCTTAAGGTCAGTTTTGGTTTTCAAGAGGATGGTTCAAGCATTCCATCCACTCCTCCACTAGGCAAAAAGACATTGTCAACTCAGATAGCCAGAGGTAGTGAAGTTAAGTCCCAACTCCTTGTTAACTTTGGCTAAGGATATGCAAGAAAATGAGAAAAAGAACTCAAAAATATCCTGCTTTTAATTAGTTTTAGTTGAGTTGATTTTCATTTGTCAAAAAGCATGAAGTAGACAAACCTTTCTGGCTGGTTTCAATCCCTTGCTAGCTCACACCCGTGCATATGGTGTGATATTGATACGTCTGACGTGACAACTCTTCTAGACATTTTCCCACCAATTGAACTTCATCAATTGCTTTGTGTGATCAATATTTGTTGTAAGCACTTAAAGAGTCCCGGATTTAGCCTGATGAGCGGCCAAAAGTCTTTCCCATAAATCTCCAGCCCATCAATGGGTGTCAGTTTGCTGGAAATGAATGTCAAAAACTTCTGAGAAACATTGATATTCTTTAAAGACATGAAGAAAGAATCTGCTGATTTTATACAAAATCTGTAGCGATTTCTTGTTAGTTATAATAGCAAACATTTGTAAGAGTTCTTGGTTTCTCTTGTAATGTCGCAGAATCCGACATGGAAAGTTCAGAACTTTTTATGTTTGACAGAATAATTATTTGTCTGTACACAAAATTGTATGTTAGAAAGTTTTCTTGAAATGTGTAAAGAATTAAATATTTTTATAAAGTTATTTTCCTGAATTTCTTTTTGAATATGAAAATTTATGAAAATCGTATCAAATAAATTGTTTTAGTTAGTGGTCTTATAGACTTCAATAATGATCAATTATAAAATGCTTGATTCTTTGATCAGCCAGAAAACGAAAAAATGATTTGATTGCTTTGACTGATTTAGCTTAATTCTATTAATTTCAAATCTTTTTTTTTCTTGTGAAAAGTTTTAATTGTCTTTTTTATTAAAAAGGGTTTTACTTTTTTATTATAACATGTTAAAGAACGCACCACTCATGCATTGTCAGATTATATTTTGAGTTTATATTTCTAAAATCAAAACTAAAAAAGTAAACTTTAATTAAATTACTTACATATATAATTTAATTACAAAGATACTTTTTCAAATAAATTTTTTTAAGTTATTTTGAATAACTATTCAGTGCGTTATTTCTAAAAGGCTACTGATCGCACAGGTTACAGATTAAACAGGTGAAAAACTTATTTAAATAATTTTACTTCTGGTGTTTGATGCACTAATTTCGAAAATAGTTTTTAAAAAAGTTGTGTCACCCACCATCTTCTCACATTGTAATATATTAAAAAAGAATTTTTATGTTCAAAATGTGAAAAAAATATTTTTAATCATTTAAATGATTTTAGGTTTATCTTTAAAGTTATATGGTTAGCAAAAATTTTGAATGTTAAAATGAACAATAAAAAATATTAAAAAAATATAAAAGTAAATAGAAAAAATATATAAGAAATATATTAAAATGAACTATAAAAAATATAAAAAAACTATAAAAAATATAAAAAATATAGGAGTCCTCTATAAGTCAAGAAATTATTTAAACAAAACCATTTTAATCCAACTCTATTACTCATTTATACATAGTTATATTAACTATGCAAATATTGCTTGGGGAAGTACAAGCAAAAGTAAGTTGCGTACTCTTTACCATCGTCAGAAACACGCAATACACTTAGTATGTTTTAAAAATTGACTTACGCATTCAAAGTTTTTGTTCAAAAATATAAAAGTACTTAACATTCATGAAGTGAATATATATAAAATATTATGCTTTATGTTTCAATGTAAAATCAATCCGTCCTTACACGTTTTTAAAGATTTTATTACCTTAAAAACAAAAAATAAGCATACACTACGAAATGATAACTCACTCTTTGAACCCTTTTGTCGAACAAAATTAAATCAGTTCTGTATAGCTTATCGTGCACCCAATCTCTGGAACAAAATTGTTTTACCTAATTTTGATTTGTCAAGCTTTCAGCTTTAATTACAAATTATTATTAGATCTTCTATCAGATACCAAGTTTTTAATTAAATTAGTCTATATATCACGGATTTTATTGCATCACGAAAGCATATATCTCGGATTTTGATGTATTACAAGAACATATGTCATGGATTTTGTTGTATTACAAGAGCATATACCACGGACTTTATTGTATTATGACTAATTAAATGTAAAACCGAAAAAAAAAAAAAAAAAAAAAAAAACTATCACTGAGCCACTTCAGTCTAGTGATAATATTATGCAGTCTGGTTCCAAATTTAGTGACAGTTAATCGAGTTCTAGTGAGTCTTCATCAGAAACTATAAACCACTTCACAGTGAGCCAGACCTCACTGTAACTGGAAAAAAATAATATTTTGATGAATAATTCTGGTTAGTGGAGCAGCGTTTAATACAAACTAATTTAATGATAAGCTGATTGGTAAAATATATTTTTATATAACTGATTTGCTCTGGGAATCTTTTTTGCACTTTTAATTTTCGAACTCTCTGCACTTTAAAATAACTGTCCCTGAATGTCGTCATTCTTTGAAGGTCCTAAACCACGTCAACCTGAAAAAATCAATTAAAGCCCTCAACTAAAAAAAATTGTGAAATTTTTTATGAACTAATGCCTTCATACCTTGAATGTTTCTTTAAATTTCATGTATTGTCTACTTCTTAATTGCTACCCATGATCTTTATTTCTCGCTGTCCACCTCTTCATTGCTAGTTTAGCTTATTGCAGCTTATTTTAAGAATACTTTCCCGAGTTCTGATATAAGCAAGGAGAGTTAAAAGCCTTTAGTTTAGCCCAGTTTTAGTTTATTGAAGGTTTTTTTCACGTATTTAAGTCATTAACTGAATTGAAACCACAAATTAAGCAGCATACATAATCGATATAATTGAGAAAAAATGTGGTTAACAAAAACAAGTTGATGCAAAAAAGTATTCAGCTACCAGTAAATAAATTATTAATAATTGAAAAATAAGTTTTCTTTAATGTTTTGATTTTTAAAACTTCATTTTTCAATAGAATTCAGGTAAACTTATTACAACCTTTAAAATTTATTCAGGGACTACCATGTCGTTGTTAAAAAACTTGACAGTCCAAATCTTCCTCCAAGTAGCCCGGCATCATATTCAATTGAAGATATTCAAAGGAATCTGGATGGCATCTACCTTGCAGGAATCATCTCAGATAGATCCCAAAAAACATTTTTGGTTGGCTCTGATTCAATTACTAAACGCAAAAGAAGAGAAGCCCAATTCACTGCTAAAGGTGAGATATTTTGTTTACAGTTAAATTATATCTTTATTGCAGTTAAAATTTTCGTCAAGTATTTTGTTTGCTTTATTTCAAATGAAATGTGGGCTGATCTTCAAATCAAATGTGGGCTGATCTATACATTTTATTTGTACTATAATATAGATGTTCGAAACCCTTCTCTTTTTCCTGAAACTTACTACACTGTGTTTCTGCGTGGCTATGTCTCAGATAGCGTGTATCAAACAACTGGATATTATAACCCTGTTAAAACAGCCAAGAACCCCACAAGTAAGTGAACTTAACAAAGTTGTAAAAGTTTTAAGTAGAACGGCGAAATACTTGCATAATTAAACAATCATCCTGATATCTTTTGGTAGATTATGATAAAAGTAAGAGCACAAAGTGTTATAAATCATTTCTTTGGCTTTTGATAGCAGATTAGAAGGAAAGATATCAATAAACTGGTAAACTATATGTTTAGGAAAGTACAGTTTTAGTTTATTTATAAATCAATGGACAAAGGCAGGTGTTCTTCTAAGAACAACTGTCAAAACTTCATTTCCATAAGGTCCAAATAAAATTCTAAAATTGTTTCGTTAATATTTTTTCGTTTAACTTTAAAATTATGTTTTAGATTTTGATATTTCCTGAAAAGAAAAACTCGAGTAATTTTTCGCAATTTACTCATTTTGGATAGCACGAAGTTAAAAAAAATGCTGAAATGGGGAAAATTAGAAATCCATGAAACAACTTATTACGAGTTTGAAACATTATTAATTAGTGTAATAACTTAGATGAAACATTCTAAGGTCAAATGAATGTGATACGAGATTTACTTTCTCAATTAAATTTAATTAGAATTTAATTAATAATGAGATTTTTATCAAGCTATTGTAAGATGATTATAACTTATATATAAGATGGCGATGAGAAAATATAAAAATGAAAGTAAGATAATTATAAGATGATTGCAAGATGAATTCAAGATGATTTTAACATGGCTATAACATGGTTGTAGCAAATTTTAACATGATTAAATAATTATTAAAACATGTAATTAACATAATTTAAACATTTTCACACTGTTGTTGCAGCATATTGCCTTAAAACAAACGAGAACAATTAAAAAGCTTACGGCATTTGCTTTGATGAGAAAAAATATATTTTTTTTCAATTTAGATAATAAATTCTCCATCACTATTGGAACGGCCGTGGGAGTTAGCATTCTGATCTTACTTTTTATTGGAGCTGCTGTCTATTGCATTCCTCAGTATGAGTTTATTCTTAGGTATGAGTTTAAAATGTATCTACAACTCCTTAAAAACATAATGAAATGACTTTCATAAGTGGACGATGAAAAATTCACATGCACATATAATAGTAATAAATTTTAAGATTACTTAACCTAAAACTTGTACAATACTTGTACTAATAAAAGATGGAGGATAATTTGTAAAACGCAGGTTAATTTCCTCTACGTCGAGTGTTTTCGAGCCTTCCAAAGTCTTTTGAAACCTTTAACAGATTTAAAACATATAAATGACATGAATTGTTCATCTGAGATTGAGAATAAGCAAAAAATAATTAAAGTTGATACTATTTGCAGTAGAACAGAAAACAAGTACAGTTAGTAAGAACAGAGTAAAAATAACAAAAAATGATGAAAATAAGTTTATTTCTATTATTCCGAGGTTTGAAATTCAAAATCAAAAAAAACCTCCTATCAATGAAGCATAACATGTTTTCTGCCCGAAAACAAAAAAATTTCTCATAAAGAACTTTATACATTTATTTTTCATTGTTAAACTTACTCTTCATAAAAGGATTTTAAAGACCAGCTTTAGAAAGTAAGTAGAATACAAGTTACAACTGCGGTAATAAAGAAAATTACTGAAATGCGTATGACGCGCTGTGATTTTTTATTGCCTTAATAACAAAAAACGTACAACTGTATCCTTATGGTAAGATTAATTTGAAAAAAAGTGATCTGTTTCCCACGGTGTCCATTTAAAATACCACAGGACTGTTATCATGGTTTTTCAATGATCCATGCTTTAATATAATGGCTTATAAAAATTTAAGTACCATGTGCTCTCTTCCAGATTTCTTCATAGAATCCTTTGGCTTATCAAAATCCCATGGTATATTGATTCGCATATATACATCATGCACACCAATGATGTTTGTGGCTTGTTGCACAATACACAAAGTAAAATATTTTCACTAACTTTTAATCTGTAAAATGCTTTCTTAGATTCAGATTAATTAATGGAATTCAATGAATACTTTTTCAAAGCCTACAAAAACCAAGTACAGCTGAAACACTAAAAAATGGCTTCAGCAAAGTCTTTCATGCAAGAATATGTATATGCATATATCAAGGGAATGGAACATTTCATTTCGTTAAAAAAATTTCAGACAGTAATATAAATGTATAATCAACATTGTTCAAGGAAAAATTAAATTCAAAAGTTTGACACTAAGCCGTCGGAACTTAATTCGGAAAACTTAAAACCTATTTACAACAGTATATCAAAAAGAAACATTGAAACTATAAATGAACTAAATATATCAACTGCCTTGAAAGAGAATGGAGGAAAATACCTTTTTTTCAATGCCTTACTTAAAAATAAGGCTTTAGTTAAGAGTCTTATAATATTGAGTTTTTCCATTTAAGTAAATGCTTAAAAAGTCTGTCAATTTAGTGCATCAGTTTTTAAAAAAATGTTCAAGGGAACTAATGGACAGATTTTTGTTTACAAACAACTTAGTTTAAGGTACAAACTTTTTCCATTATTATTAACATAACTTTTGTAAAAAGAAACGAACATGTAGATTAATTACAAGCACGTAATAAAAATGATTAAAATACATTCATTACAAATGTGACAAATATCAGTACTTTGCGGCTGCAATTGCTAAACTGCTTAACTGCAAGGCTTCATGAATGATGCATATATTCATATTTCGCATATTAACTTCTATTTCATCGCATATGTACTTATGTATTTATGTATGTATGTATGTATGTATGTATGTATGTATGTATGTATGTATGTATGTATGTATGTATGTATGTATGTATGTATGTATGTATGTATGTATGTATGTATGTATGTATGTATGTATGTATGTATGTATGTATGTATGTATGTATGTATGTATGTATGTATGTATGTATGTATGTATGTATGTATGTATGTATGTATGTATGTATGTATGTATGTATGTATGTATGTATGTATGTATGTATGTATGTATGTATGTATGTATGTATGTATGTATGTATGTATGTATGTATGTATGTATGTATGTATGTATGTATGTATGTATGTATGTATGTATGTATGTATGTATGTATGTATGTATGTATGTATGTATGTATGTATGTATGTATGTATGTATGTATGTATGTATGTATGTATGTATGTATGTATGTATGTATGTATGTATGTATGTATGTATGTATGTATGTATGTATGTATGTATGTATGTATGTATGTATGTATGTATGTAGTATGTATGTATGTATTCTTTGTTGCGTGTGGCTATGTGTGTGTATGTCTGTATATGTGTATATATATGTATATATATACATATATATATAAATATATATATATATATATATATATTTAAATATTTGTTCAATGTATATAATATAATTTTAACTATATATAATTACTTCATTTCACTCTTGGTAAATAAATCATAATAACTAACACGTGATAATCCATGTAAATTTATACATGTTTTTTAAGTGAAATCTTTGGCTTTGAACCAGTTACAAGAAATTGTCTTTGACATTGTTTTTACTTTGTGATTTTACTGTTTTTGCATCCATTACTTAAAATATGACTAATTCTCATTGGTGCTTAAGTAAATAATGGTCGTTCAATACACGGGTTTAAAGCCTGTTAGTTTACAAATGCAATTCTGTGCTTTTCATGCGTTTTAGACGTGTAACAGCATCTATTCGTAACTTTTAATGTTAATTTTGCCGACTTGGATTATGTTAACAAAGTCTTCATCTGGCAAGATGATATTTGCATGTGATCTAACCTCAGAACTGTCTTTTGGTCGAGGGGAGATATTGACTAACTGCATTCGCAGTTTTGCTAAGGAGAATCAGGTTTAATGAGCAGAAACTTATCTCAATGGAAGGGATGATAAATATTTAGTAGAAGAGAAAAAAATAAATTTTCTAATTAACTATCCTGAACTTATCCTGAATAAGAATTGTTTAAAGTAACTTTGAAGGATAACTCCAAACGTGATGTAAAGTATTTCAAAAATATGTTTTTTGTTGCTAATGAACATATAAATACTAGACATTTTAATAAAAATAAACTTTAAGGAAACTCATTAAGCTTTAATTATTAAGTAGTAGAAAAATAGCGATAGTTTAAAGCCACGTAAATGAAATGTTTGTAAATTATTACGGCTTACATAAAACCATATCACGTTACTCAAGCTCTTTATAGAGAGCATTTTACCCAGTTCTCAAGTCTTCATATAGAAACTGCATTGAAAACTTTTTCACTGCAGTTTCTATATAAACACTTGAGAATTGGGTAAAGAGATAGAGTATGTATCACTTAAAGTATATTTTAGCTCTTCAGTTTATTAGTGTTTTTTGTTGTCGTTACTTTTTGCAAACTGTTTTGTTTATTTTCTTCGATCAATGCTTACCATTTACTCAATATGAATTTATAAATAGAAAAAGAAGAAAGGGCGAGATACCAAATTCTTGATAATTATCAGTAAACTACAATTATAAACCCTAACAACACCTATCAAGGTTTAATTGAAACAAAATCAGTAAAAGAAGAAATTCGTGAAAATAAAAGTTGATGAACACCTTTATGGGGTTACAGAAAAAAATCTTATCCCCTTAAAGTTGCTACAAAATGCCAAGAACTCTTTTATTAGCCAATACCCAAAACAACGAAGAGATAAACAATGGCTGCGATAAAGTTAGCGTTTATTATTTGGAGTTATGAAAAAATTGTAATTGTATTTGAAGTTTTATTTTAAATAGAAGTTTATGTATAAAATTTTTTCTTTCATTTTTTGTATTTAAATTGTTATTTTATACAAAGATGAAACTTTAAAGTTAGAAAATGATTTATTTATTGTAAAGCATTTAGAATCATAAATAAAGCTGCTTGTTATGTTTAGGGTTAGGTTTAGGGTTAGGGTTAGTTTTTTTGTTGTTGTTTGCGACCAATCCGCTCGGCCCGGGTCAGATCCCACAGGACCCCAGCTACGATTCACAGCGTGCAACTTTTGTAGTGGTTTCCCCTGACCGATCGACTAGGAGTGGACGGATCACCACCGCAAACCACATGGCGCAAGTTATCTGAAGCAGTTCACCAAACCGTACGGTAAGGATTAGCCTGCAGCCAGGCTGCGAACCACAAGGTGCAATTTATTTGAAGCAGTTCACCAGACCGTACGTCAAGGATCCGGTCCGATCTCCGCCCCGAGCAACAAGGTGCAAGTTATCTGAAGTCGCTCACCAATTCGAGCAGCAGGAAGTAGCCGGGTCTTCCTACCGCGAACCACAAGGTGCAAGTTATCTGAAGCAGTTCATCTCCCCGCCTAGCAAGGGGCCAGCAGGTGTCAAGGGTCACCTCCCCGAGACCATCGTCGTTAGGTCACAAGGGTGGAACACATACGACCGAGGGCGCCCAAGGAGAAGGAGGGAGCTCTGCAAGGTTGAGTCTTAATATAATACTACAAAAAATCAAAGGGACAGGTGTCCAGAAAAGAATTTATAATCAAGAGAGAGTTTTGGAGGTTAGGATTGGGTACGGACTGTACGTTGAAAAAACATATTCCCTGACGTGGGGTGGGGCGTGTTGGTGCAACGAAGTGCGCTTAATTTGGGGGGCAGCAAGGTGCATTGTATGTGGATTAAAGGGCCCACGAGGGGTGTCCTTCAATTGTAAAGTGCCTTTAGATGCACGTGTCTAGTCGTCTCGTCGCATCAACCTAGAGGAGTTTTCCGATAGGTCTTGCGCTTTGGGCTCAGTTAATTGGTCTGTATCCATTGTAAACACGGTTTCTGCCGTTAGAAAATTGTTTACCAGGCGTTTGTGAGCTTTAACAATCCTCCCTTTGAGTTTAAAAACGAACGTTTCCCCAAAAGCCACTCGAGATAGAGGTACTCACGGAGGTTTGTTACGGTAACAACCATGTGGATTGCCATCTTCTTTCTTTCCGCAGCGTCGCAAACGGATCGGCCGGTCTCTTAGATGACAAAAAAACGTCTGATCTCTCGACTGGAATGCTTAACGTACTAAGATTTGTAGAGTTAGTGCTAAGAGTCGCATCTGGCCGCCGTAATTTTCTTCGATGATGTCTTGCAAATTTCGTGACGTCGTTTTCAAACCTCTAGGGTCGATTTTAACCTTCGACCTTAAGGTCGATTTTAGCCTTCGGTGTGGCTCTGTACAACTTTTGCGGTGAAAAAGCTTGCGCGGAGTCTACAGTTGTATTTAGCCGACAGACGCTGGCAGCGCAGAAACAGAATGACTCTTGGGCGGCGCAAACCGAGCGTTCAGCAAATTTCTAGCATTTTACGTCAAAGCGGACAATCTGCACGACAAATAAAGCTAACTTTCTCGTTGCAACAGTTAGTCACTGGACGTTGGACGAGTGTGTACAGCTGTTTTGCGTCGAAAGCCGACCGGTGGTCGGATGCGACTCTTCTTTTCATTCGAAAATCAGAACCTGGCCATCAGTCGTGTATCACCATCGAATGCTTAATGTAGTGATTTCTCGAAACGACAAAAGCTTGTAAAACAAACAGCTTCGCCCTAACCCTCTAACCCTCTAACCCCCTCTATAGTATTGCCTCCCTCCTCCCTTCTAGCTCGAAGATGCAACACTTTTTGCTCTCCTCTGCTAGATGGCAGGAGGGAGTAACGAAAGTCTGACATCGAAGTAGCGTTTCGTATGAGATTTGTTTGCCTAAATGTGAATGTTGTAAAAAATGCCATGACTTTGTCAGAGGGCCTTTTTTTTTTTCTCTCTTTCTTTATTTCTTTCTTTCTTCTTTTCTCTTAAAGATATCGAACATTTAAGATATAAAATAAGCTCAAAATTCAAAGCGAAAGACAAAGACGGGAAGTTTTGATCTCCTCGCCACAAGCAAAAATATCGTTAGTAAAACGCACTCGAACAGTCTCCGCAGTCAGGTGGAAAAAGTTCGAACTTTCGAATAAGTCCGCTCATGGGTATAGTGAAAGCCGTGTATCAAGGTTTCGCTACGTTTTTTTTTGCTTTACAGCACTGCTTCTATCCAAACTATAATTTTACTAAGTTACAGCGTCTTACAGGTTTTTTGGCCCCAGGGGTGGGTCGTTCGAAAGAGCTCTCTGCCCAATAATAAGAAAAAATGTCAAAACGGGCATTTTTCGGAGCATAACGTTAAATACTTAATCGTTCGATGTCGTTTTTGCGGTCATCATACCCCAGAGTTGACGCAAATTACAGCGCAGTCGCAAAGTGCAAATTGCCAACATATTTGTCGGTTTTAACATTTGCGGTTTCTTGAAAAGCAATAAAGAAGCAAATTCGTTTTCGTAAGAACAACAATTAAAGCAGCACGCTGAGCGGCAACATCTCTATGAATCTGACATAAAGGTAAACGGTTTTTGTTTTTTTTTTCATATTTTTTTTTTTTTCTTTTTCTTCCTAAAACTATCGAACGATTGAATTCAGAGCAAAAGTCAAAAACGAGAAGTTTTAATTTCCGCGCCTCAAGCGAAGAAATCGCTTCGAAGGCCCTAACAACTACTAGCCAATGCGAACGAAAAGGTCTCAGTTTCGAGAACATTTCAAAGTTCGAGCTTTCGAACAGGTCCGCATCGGCGGTAAAATCAAAACGCGCGTTTTTTTATAGCGTAACGCCAAATACTAAGTTGTTAGATGTTGTTGAAAAGCCACCCTTAGAAATGCGATGTCCTTTAAATATTTTCCTCGATGTTTTAAGCAGCAAAACTGTCGTTAAGTTTTTTTGCGGTGCAGCTTCTTTTTTTTTTGCTTAAGAAAAAGTTTTGTGCTCATTAACAATTTGCTAGCATAAGCAAACGCTTCTGACTTCTCGTTTCTTGCTGTAGAGCCAAATCAATCGTAGCCTGCTCAATGTTGTAACTCTCTCTCTCCTCTCTCCTTGTTTTGTTTGTTTTTTTGTTTGTTTTCTTTGTCTTTGTTTGAAATGTAAAGGATTCGAAAGGTTCTTGCTTTTTCGCTTTTCGAAAGTTGCTACTTTCTGAGACGCAAGTTGTAACGTCCTGCACCGTTTAGTAGCAAACGAAAAAAAAACAAAAACAAAAACAAAAACAAAAAAGGAAAAACTTTGAGTGCGTGTTCCTGTTGTAGAATCGACACCTAACTCTAGCTAACTGAGCGTTGCCTGCCCCCTCGGGTTAGTTAGGTCGATTAGCGCGACCTCCCCTGTCGTGTGAAGGTTCTATCTAGTCTTTAAAGTGTCCATGTTGGTTGGCCAATGAAGTGGCTGGAGTGAGCACACGTGAATGTGGAAAATTCCCCAGACAGAGCGGATTCAGCGTCCATAGAAAGAAATTCCAACATTCACGTGGGTCTTTCCCCAGAGTACCATTGGTCGGTCTGCGCGCCTTAAATATACCCCCCTCAACGTCACACTTCTTCAACTTTGCATTACTTTCGCGCCTGGAGAAAACTCGAGGAAGGCCAAAATGGCGACCTTTCGGTACTTTTTTTTTTTTTTGTTTTGTTTTGCTCGTTAAATTTTTTTGTTTTGTTTTTTGTTTGTTTGTTTGGTTTTCCCTTCTTGACGACACAAAAGAGAAGCAAACAAAAACTTGGGTTCGCTCTGAACCAAAAGTTTTGTTGGTTTCTGCACAACAACAAAAGTCCCTCTGTCCCTCCAAAGCAGTTGCTCCTCTGTCCAAAAGAAGAACCTCTTTGCATTCGATCTTGTCCGAATGCAGCACTCTCCAAAATGTCTACTTTTTGCCCATAGCTTTTTACCTGATTTATATTCCTACGGTTGCTATCTCTTTTGTTGTTGTTACTGCCACTGACACATGTGTCAATAGTGTTGTTGTTGCTGCTGTTATTAGTATACTCTGAAATACAGTTGTTGCTGTTGCTGTTGTGCTTGTTTGTTGTTGCTAAAAATACTGTTGTTGCTGCTGTTAACGCTGTTAGTAAAATCACCCACTTTGCTTGTTTTGTTTGTTTTTTGTTGTTTTTTTTTATCAACACTCTCAGAGTCAGTGATGCTGTTGCTGATGCTGTTGCTGATGCTGTTGCTGATGCTGTTGCTGATGCTGTTGCTGTTGTTGTTATTATGCTTGCTATGATAGTTGTTACTGTTCACCCAGTTTGCTTGTTTTGTTTGTTTTTTGTTTTTTTGTTTTGTTTATTAACACTCTCTGAGTCAGTGATGCTGTTGCTGTAGCTGTTATTATGCTTGCTATGAAAGTTGTTACTGTTCACCCAATTTGCTTGTTTTGTTTGTTTTTTGCTTTTTTTTTGTCAACACTCTTTGAGTGAGTGATGCTGCTGCTGTTGTTGTTAATATGCTTGCTATGATAGTTGTTACTGTTCACCCAGTTTGCTTGTTTTGTTTGTTTTTTGGTTTTGTTTATTAACACTCTCTGAGTCAGTGATGCTGTTGCTGTTGCTGTTATTATGCTTGCTATGAAAGTTGTTACTGTTCACCCAATTTGCTTGTTTTGTTTGTTTTTTGCTTTTTTTTTTTTTTTTTTTGTCAACACCCTCTGAGTGAGTGATGCTGTTGCTGTTGTTGTTATTACACTTGCAATGATTGTTGCTACTGTTCTAGTTATGCTTGTTATTTGTCTTTGTTGGCAAGTTCTGATTGCCCTCTCTTGCCATTTTTTTTGACACTGTCTCTTTCTTTGAGTACAATGGATGTGAGATCCTCTCAAACTTCATCTCTTTATTTTGTTTGTTTCTTTTTGTTTTTTCATTCTTCTTCTTCTTCAAATAGTAATCACTGTTGCCATGGTACATTTTTTGCCAGTTGCACTTTTTCTTTTACTTGTGCAACCTTTGTTTCTTCCTGTTGCTCTCGTTACTTTCTTCTTGCTCTTTTACAGAGGATTCAAAAAAAAAGACACAGCTCTTCGCCGTAATTGTGTTTCTAATCGATGCATGCATCACTCCAGGATTGGATGCAGCCAGCAGAACAAAAAAGAAAAACTCTCACCAGCTGTTTTCTTTTTTTAGCTGACACCACTGCAAACAAGCACCTAAGCATGTCTTCATCGCAAGAAAACGCTGTTCCCCCTTCTCCAAGCTCAAAATCAAAGCGAAAAAGAAAGCAGTCGCCAGAACAGAGAGACTTAAAGCTCAACAGCAAAGTCAGGGCTGCGTTAGTTGCAGCGTGTGGGTCCGTAAACAGGGTTGTACCTTTCTATGGCACCAAGAAGAGGTATACTGTTAGTTGTCCTATGCCTTTGTGCAAGCATTCGTCCACAAGCATTAAAAGACACTTGACTAAAAAAGATCATTCTTGGACATTGGATGAAGCTTCCATCTTTTATTCTGCAATGGTCAGGAAGTTTCAGCACGCTCGTCTTGCACGCAAGTCCGGCAGTTCGAAACCTTACCCCTGTTTGCAATGTTTCAAATATTACGACCGACTTGACACACACTTGAAAGTGACTCATTTCTACGATTCCAAACTGATCAAACAAAAAATTGCAGAGGCAAAGCAATACGACAAAGAGAAACTCTATGTCCCTCAATTTATTCGATCTGCCTTCTTCGGTATTAAGCCAGCAACTGAACGAGCACCTGCATCAGGGTCAACCTCTGCTCCTTTGCCTTCCTCCTCTTTTTCTTCTCCAGCTCTTTCCTCTGATCTTCTTTCTGACTTGCCCTTCCGTCGTCCGACAGAAGAGTTTCCAGTCGCTGGTTCGTCCAAGGCTCCTTCTGCAACAGAATGCACCTCTGCAGAAAACGAGCAACTGAAAACTGAATCCGTCCTGGAGTCTGAAAATTCCTTGAAGCACTTGGTTTCCAACTCTTCCGTTTTGACTGAAAGCAAGAGGCTCGAGTTTGAGCTGGACTAAGATGCCTTTCACTTTTATTACCAGTCAGCAGATGAACTCTTCCGAGATTTTGAAAAGTGGCTTGTGGTAGCCAACAACAACACTTTGTCGCAAGCAAAGACCTACAGAAAGGCGGTCGTTGAAATATTGACTTGTTGTGACAGCACATTGACACTGCACCCAAACGTCCTTACCAATTCCAATGTTTTCGAGGACAGATACTTTTCCTTGCGCTTTAAAAACATTCAGCTCAATTCCAAGCTGAGCGAAGTTGACCAAACAAAAGTGATGTCTTGTCACACTCTGTACAACCGCCTCGTCACCTTTTGTCTTCTGTTTCGTTTTAGTGAAGCAAGAAACGTTTATTTCGGACTTTCTCACGAGGCCATCCGACGTTTGCGCTGCAAGGTGGAGGAGTTGCAAAAAGTGCTGAGGCCCTTTCGTTCTTTAAGGAGAAGTCTGGTCAAAAGCAAAAAAGGCATCAACATCATCAACGTCAGTTTGCTGACCGAATACGGCAAGTCTGCACATGTAAGAGAGCTTGTGGAATCAGTTAGAAGGCCTTCTCAATGCCGTTTCTCTGCGAAATCATCTTGTGCTCTCTGTCACTGTGATTAACAGTTTGAGAAAGTCTAACATTGCTCTTTTGAGCATCAGAGACTACATGGCTGCTGAGAAGAGTGAGTGTGGATATTGCGTTGTGCAAAGGCGCTACAAAACAGCATACAAATACGGAGCCAAAAACATTCTGGTGCCTAACGATTTGAAAGTGTTGATTGATATTTATTTGCTGAGGTACAGACACCTTCTTGTCAATGACTCTCACTTCATGACTGCGGACACCAAGACTGTTTTGGAGTTGAGCGACTGCTACAGGCCCCTTTTTCCTTCGATGAGAGCCAACAAAGATGAATGTGTGACGCTCAGCGGAACTAGAGTGCCTATCTACCAGATGGGTTCCTCTGCTATCACCTCTTGCCTGACGTCCTGCTTCAGAAAAAGCAAAGTAAACATTCCCATGAATCGTGTTACGCCCACTTGCATTCGAGGTTCAATAGCCACTTACTTTGCCAACAACAGCAAAGAAGATCGCGAGCGGTTTGCTACACTCTACATGAAGCACAGCAGGAACACAATGGATAGCTTTTATGTGTCTCAGTGGAACGCTGCAGAGGAGTTGCGCTTTGCCCTCGGCATCGGACAGTCCTTTGGAGTCATAGACTCTTTGACTGTTGAAAAGTCCGAACGACCAGCAAAGAAGGAGAAGGATGTGATGGACTGGCTCCAAACTAATGCAGAAGAGTACGGTTTTGATGAGGTCGAGGACATCTTTGAGGAAGACTCAGACTCTGATTCTGACTCTGAAGAATGTGCTCCTACTTTCAACTGCAACGACGTGGCTCCTTTTTCTCCAGGTTTAAAAAGCTATGTTCTTTTAGAGGACAGCGATCAAAGTGACGTGGACTTCTTGTGCGAACCTGCCTCAACTCCTGTTTTGCCTGTTCATTCTGAACAAACAATTGCTGGTCCAGTTGTTCTTGAGTTATCCTCTGCTCTTGCAGAACTAGTTCCTACTGAACAAGCTGTTTGCATTCATGTAGAACGGGCTTCAGCTGTTTCTGTTGACACTTTTCTTCCTACATTAACAAGTTTCCCTGATGAACCAGACTTTGTGGAACATGATGCACCACTTGTTCCAGTTAACATTGATGAGCAAGTGGATGCTAAACCTGTTCCTGTTGCTCCTTCTCTGCAGGTTGTTTGCAATCCTTCAAAAGAGGTCTTCTCTGTTCCTCTGGAAACAGTGTCTGATGTTGCTGCACAGCAAGGTAATCTTGTGCCTGTCACACGTGTTTCCAATGCTCCTCTGGAGAATTCACTTCATGAAGCTCATTAGCAAGTGGTTGCCAAACCTTTTCTTGTTGCTCCTACTCTGCAGGTTGTTTGCAATCCTTCAAAAGAAGTCTACTCTGATCCTCTGGAAACAGTGTCTGATGTTGCTGCACAGCAAGGTAATCTTGTGCCTGTCACCCGTGTTTTCAATGCTCCTCTGGAGATATCACTTCTTGAAGCTCATCAGCAAGTGGTTGCCCAACCTGTTCTTGCTGCTCCTTCTCTGCAGTATGTTTGCAATCCTTCAAATAAGGTCTTCTCTGTTCCTCTGGAAACAGTGTCTGACGTTGCTGCACAGCAAGGTAATCTTGTGCCTGTCACACGTGTTTTCAATGCTCCTCTGGAGAATTCACTTCTTGAAGCTCATCAGCAAGTGGTTTCCAAACCTGTTCCTGTTGCTCCTACTCTGCAGGTTGTTTGCAATCCTTCAAACCTTCTCTGTTCCTCTGGCTCCTAATCTTGTTGCTCGTCATCAAACGATGGCCAGACCCAGTTTGTTTCTTTCGTCTGATCCAGTTTCAGCTGTTCCAGTCCAACAAGCTTGTACTGTTCTTGCAAAGCAACTCTCACCTTATGCTGTTCAATCTGTTGGTAGTCTCTTTAGCCAAAGTCTTGTTTGTGCATCCAGAGGTAAATTCTATTTTGGTTTTTGGTTTTTGTACAAGTCTTTACACACTTTCAAAAAATGAAAATGCCCAAGTCAACTCCTTGACATAATGTCTTTGTTAATGCTATTAAAAACACAGAGGTGGCATGTAATTGTTGCAGGACTAGTTCTGTGATTACTAAAATGTTTATACAAGTCAATGTTACTAAACTGATTATGTTTTAGAAGTAGAAGGTCCAAGAAGAAAAAAAATCAAATTGGAAAAGCCATCTTTCACTCAAGAACTTATCGGTAATGTAAAACCTAATTTACACAAAGATAGAAAAAAGTAGCTATGCCTGTAAACTTTAATTTCTAACAAGTCGACAAAGTTGTAAACATTCATTTAAACACACATCTATTCTTGCACATGTTCAGATAACTAACTGTTAATAAAAACTAGCCATCATTTCTAAGTGCACTTTTAGAAAGTTATATCTACCCATTTTCTAACGGTGAAGTATCTAACTTCACCATTAGAAATCATGCACAGTTTGTTATCATCTCTAACAATTTAGAAAACTGTTGTTGGTTTTTATGATTTAGAAAACTGAACATGGTTGTGTTTTAATTCAGGATCAACTCAGCCAAGAATAAAGGAAAAAAGAGCAGAAGTTAGCCAACAGCAATTAGGTAATCATCCTTTGTATTTAGCATGAAAAAAAAAAAAAAAGAAAAAAATAAAGAAATAAACTAAGTCTGGTGATGATTCAGGATCAAAGGAAGCTTCGATTTATTCTCTTTGTGTTATGACTAGAGTTTGTAAAATTTTAGATGAAATAGTTGAAAAGCTGAATGCTTCCCCCGACCGCAACGAATGGTTCAACACCAGAAGTTTCCCTCGCTGTGCAGCTTTAGTATTGGCATACATCTTGCAAGACGTGTTTACAGATGTAAGCTCGTTAAGTTGCTCGTTAAAAGATTACATTGGCATCTTGGCAAATCACAGCAGTGACAAGCTCATTTATGTCTTGCAAAAGTACCCCTACCATAGCCATATGAAAGAAAAATTAAAAACATCAAGATAAAAATCCAAAGAGATGGCAGTTTAGATAATTTTGTTCAATTTAGCAGTATAGTGAGACCGTTTATGTAGTTGACATTATATTTTATCTATGCTTTTGCAATTACTTTTAATTGTTTCGCAAAATGTATGAGATGTTCTGCTAAACTGTTCTTACAACTCTTCATTAAACATTGCTCTAACTATTTATCTTTACAAATAGTAGTCGTTTTGTTATTCTGCTACAACATTTTAGACCTGCTCTTTGAAATACTTCAGATGTTTTAAGAGCTTGTTAAAAAGGTACATAAGTCAAATTTGAAAAAGGAAAACTACAAAATAGTGAGGCTTTTTATGAACTTTTACTCTATAATTTCTCTGTATATTACGCAAAGTGATTTATTTATTTCAATGTAAACATAGATAGAAGATTATTTTGTTAAAAATTATGTTGTAGGAGCTGCGTAAAAATCTCTGATGACTTTTCCTTAAAGAAAAAATTCAACTGAGAAACAAGTGCGCCTAAGAAAGACCAAATCGCGGTTCACTAAATTTAAAAGGCAATAAAAAACCAACTTTTAATGCTCTTTCTAGACAACAGTTTTTTTGTGTGGCATTGCAAGCTTTGTTTTTTTTTTTCGCGGCCTATGTTTTGTTTCATCTATGATTTATCTTAAGCTTGTCTTATATTTTATCATATCATTTTGGTTTTTGTGTTTTGTTATGTTCAGCCACATAAGTCGTATTTAAAAGAGGAAAACTACGCTACCTTCTCTTTGAAAAAGAAGTCAAAAGGGTCCTTAGTTTAAAAAGATCTAGACATCCATTTGTTCTTCAGCAAATTAGTGAGGTTTTCTATGTACTTTTAGTCTCTAGTTTCTCTATATTTACGCATAGAGTTTTAATTTTTTTCACGTAAACATAGCTAGAAGATTATTTTGTTAAAGATTGTTGTAGGAGCTGCGTAAAAATCTCTGATGACTTGTCCTTAATGAAACTGAGAAACAAGTGTGCCTAAGAAAGACCAAACCGCGATTCACTTAATGTTAAAAGGCAACTTTTAAAGCTCTTTCTAGACAACAGGTTTTATGTTTGGCAATGCAAGTTCTGATTTTTTTTCGCAGCCTAGATTTTGTTTCATCTATGTTTTATCTTATGTTTGTCTTATATTTAATCTTATCATTTTTACTTTTGTGTTTTGTGATCTTAAGCGACTTAAGTCATAATTAAAAGAAGAAAACTGCGCTAACTTTTCTTTGAAAATGATATCAAAAGGGTCCTTAGTTTAAAAAGATCTAGCCATTCATTTGTTCTTCAGCAAATTAGTGAGGTTTTCCATTTACTTTTAGTCTCTAGTTTCTCTATTTTTACGCAAAGAGTTTTGTTTGTTTCTATGTAAACGTAGATAGAAGAATATTTTGTTAGAGATTAAGTTGCAGGAGTTGCGCGAAAGAGTCGGTGATGACTTTTCCTTAAATAAGTGCTTCAAAGAAAGATGTGCGCCTAATAGAGACCAAATCGCTATTCACTAAATTTAAAAGCAATAAAATACTAACTTTTAAAGTTCTATCTGGACAACAGTTTTTATGTTTGGCAATGCAAGTTTTGTTTTTGTTTTTTTTTCGCAGCCTAAGGTTTGTTTCATCTATGTTTTATCTTATGTTTGCCTTATATTTTATCTTATCATTTTAATTTTTGAGTTTTGTGATCTTAAGCCACATAAGTCGTATTTAAAAATGGAAAACTACGCTAACTTCTCTTTGAAAAAGAAATCAAAAGGCTCCTTAGTTTAAAAGATCTAGCCGTCCATTTATTCTTCAGCAAAATAGTGAGGCTTTCTATGTACTTTTAGTCTCTAGTTTCTCTATATTTACGCAAAGTGTCTTATTTATTTCAATGTAAACATATATAAAAGGATGTTCTGTTAAAGATCATGTTACAGGAGCTGCCAAAAAATGTCCTAATGACCATTACTTAAAAAAGAAAACAGAAACAAATATACAATTGCACCTAGAAAACAACCCAGCGACGATTCACCAAAATAAAAGACAAATATATGAACTTAAAAGCTCTTTCTAGAAAACGGTTCTCATGTTTGGAAGTGCAAGTTTTTTTATGCAGCCTTACCAATTGTTTTATTTATATTATGTTTTATGTTTCTCTTCTATTTTGTCTCATCTTTTTACGGTTTGTGTTTTTTTGTTTCAATGTATATGTAGAAAAAGATATTTTGTGAAACTATATTTACGAGCGCTTTTTGTAAAGATAAAACGTGACAAGCGCAATTTTCTTGTAACTTTATGATCTAATAAAAAGGGACTTTCTTCAGTTCAAATATCTGTTATTTTTTAAGGTATTAAAGGATATTTCAAAGTTAGTTACAGACACAACTTAAAGATCCTGTCATGTAAAGTTAAAAATAATGAAAGAACAAAAACAGCAAAACATAATTATGAAAAAAGAAGCTAAGGAAAAATAAAAACAAGAACTTCAAAGAAATAGTTGTTCTTTTTATTTCTCAGTTCTAGTCCTAGACCCACTTCCAAGGTTGTTCCTAGCCGTCCGTTCTGAAATGAATCAATTTAGTGAAGCTGTTCGATTTAACTATTGTTGATAGTTGTACCGAATGTACAATACTATTGAGACGTTAATTCCTTGATTGAATGCAGGAACCTATACTCACTGCCAAGGTATTTCCTAGCCGTCTGTTCTCAAACTATGCAGCACAGTGAAGTTGTTTGATTAAGCATCGTTGTTTGCGGATTTGCACGTACACAGTTGCCGAAACTCTGATGCTTGGTCCCTTGGTTAGATAGAAGAAGCTTACTCATCCCCATGCTTTTGTGAAGCTGTCTGTCTGTCTAGGTTTTATTTAGCTGGTGTGTATTTTCAAGGTTTTATATTTTAACTTTACTCTATTTTAAGCATTCGATGGCGATACAAGACTGATGGCCATGTTCGGTATTTCGAGTGAAAGCAAAAGTCGCATCCGGCCACCGGTCGACTTTTTTGACGCAAAATAGCTGTACACCCGTCCAACGTCCAGTGACTAACAGTTGCAACAAGAAAGTTCGCTTTGTTTGTCCTGCAGATCGACCGCTTGGACGTAAAACGCGACAAAGTTGCTGAACGCTCGGTTTGCGCCGTCAAAGAGTCCTTTTGTGTCTGCGTTGCCTGCGTCTGTTGGCTAAATACGACTGAAGACTCGGCGCAACTTCTTTCACCGCAAAAGTCGTACAGAGCCACACCGAAGGCCTAAACCGACTTTTTCATTTTTTTTTTTTGCGACGTCACGAAATTCGCAAGACTTTATCGAAAAAATTTACAGCGGCCAGATGCGACTCTTTGTACCAACTCTGCAAATGTTAGCCGGTTAAACGTTCGAGTCGAATGCACAGGTGTTTTTTCGTAACCTAAGGGACCGGCCGATCCGTTTGCAACGCTGCGGAAAGAAAGAAGACGGCAAAATGCAGGGTTGTTACCATAACAAACAACCGTGCCTACCTCCGTCTCGAATGACTTTTGGGGAAAAGTTTACTTTAAACTTAAAGCGAGGACTGTTGAAGCTCACAAACGCCTGGTTACCGATTTTCTAACGCCAGAAAGCGTGTTTGTAATCGATGCAGGCCATTGAACGGTGCCCAAAGCATAAGACTTACCGGAAAATTCCTTAAGGTCGATGCAACGAGACCGGCCAGACACGTGCGTTTGACGGCGCTTTTCTATTTAAGGACGACCCTCGTGGGCCCTCTAACCCTAACCCTAACCCTAACCCTAACCCTAACCCTAACCCTAACCCTAACCCTAACCCTAACGCCTGGTTACCGATTTTCTAACGCCAGAAAGCGTGTTTGTAATCGATGCAGGCCATTGAACGGTGCCCAAAGCATAAGACTTATCGGAAAATTCCTTTAGGTCGATGCAACGAGACCGGCCAGACACGTGCGTTTGACGGCGCTTTTCTATTGAAGGACGACCCTCGTGGGCCCTCTAACCCTAACCCTAACCCTAACCCTAACTCTAACCCTAACCCTAACCCTAACGAATTTTAACGAAGTGCAATTTTAAATTGATCATTTGAAATAAATTTAACTTGATCTTAATTATACTTTTCTAAATTCTAATTTATAACATTTTTTAAAAACCATCTGGTACCTCGTAAACCTATTTTTTTTTTATTTTAGCAAATCAACATATTGTGCAATTGTACTATTCAATTATTACGATGAATATAATCATTAAACCTGTAAACATAGTCATCAAAAACAAATACGGCGATTGTTATATGAATAAATAAAACCTAACGCCAGTTTAAAAACAAATAACAACTAAGTTTAGTCTTAATTCAAGAGAGTTTATTTACATGAAACAAATTTAACTGAACTTTCATCATCTATAAAACGGTGGCATCACTTACATTTAGTTTTTTTATTATCTCGTTCGGTCAATTTTTAGACCACAAAGTGTTTCAAAGTGTTTATTAATTTGATTGAATTTTTTTATTTATTCTTGTAATTTATTATTTGATATTGCATGATTCAGTTTTTTAAATTTAACGTTTAAATTTCATTTTCAGTGTTGTTAATGAGTCGGTTTATATAGGTTAAAGAATAACTATAGAATCATACACTGATGAACCTGATATTAACTTAAAGTTTTCTGAAAAGTTTATCTGCAGTAAGAATATTAACAAATTTTTATTTTGTGTATTTGTTTTTTAAACTTTAAATTAAAAAATTTTTTTCTGTGATGTTCATCGACTAACAAAATCACTGACAAAAGTTCTAGGAAATGATGCAATGTTTAAGCTTTACTAAACCATTTTTTATTCTGTAAGAGAATGTTGATCTTAGACAGAAAGTTGGCCTCAGTCAGATAAAAGCTCATACTCTTATAAAAAAAAATAACTTGGAACTTTCACCATCGTAGAGAAACTGAAACTTGATTCAGAAACTTGTTATATTACCTTGAACCTAGCTAGTGTCAGTCGCTGGAAAAGCACTGCTGAACAAAACAGAAAAGTCACGAAACTTCTATTTAGATTGGAACAGTCTAGTATTGAGGTATATGGTAGTTGAATTAGGTACCATCTCATTGAATCATGCTTATACTCTCTGAACAAAAAATAAATAAAAGGACAATAATGACAGTAAAATATGGTACCCATGTTTGGCAAAAGTATTAAAAAAGTGTTGTTATTTCATTCTTAACTGAATTAGATGAACCTTAGTAAAACTAATGGTATTCCTGATATTACGCTTTTCCATAGTTCCCTAAAAATGCTTGCTTGTTCGTTTCCTATTTATTCTGTATCTTATTTCTAAAATCCACTTGTTGCGAGATATTAAGACAAACTTCCAGCCAGAGGTCCAGTATTTCATCGATGATGTCGGTCCAACATTAAGTCTTCTCTTATTTGAATGAACTGTTTCCAGGCTTAGACCAATTTTTTTGACAATCTTTTTTGAAAAAAATCCATTATTGAAAGGTTGTAAACAAAAAGTACAGAAATTAAATGTTATAAATTTGCTAGGTGTACAAATACTGGCCCACAGCAGAAAAAATAACTTGATAAGAAAAACAATAAATCAATTTAGAATGATTTATCTTCAGACAATCCGTCCATCAATGCAAAAGATAAAAAACCTGAAAAGTTTGGCTCAAAATCACAAAATTTTTGAATAGGTTAAAATTGCAAACATTTCTAATTTTCTTAAAGTTGAAGTTTTTTTTGAGGTAATTAAATATCTATTTTTTTACAGCAAAAATTAATTTTTTCCAGAAACCGAATTTCAAATGTCAACAATAATATATATATATATTTAGAGAAATAACTACGTAACTGTTTAGAGACAAAGTTCTTCAAGTTTTATTTATCACAAAGTTCATTATTTGTACACGAAAATTAATAAATTAATTAAAAGTATTAAAAAAAGTTGATTTCCTTCTGGACAATACAAGTGCAACTCGACAAAAAGTTGACCAAGCTGTATTTTGCTATCAATATTTCGTGGCGAATCCTTTGTTGTCGATCACAGCCTTGCATCTTCGAGGCATAGATTCGATCAGGTGATCAATTAAACTTTGTGGAATCGCTGCCCAGGCCTTTTGGATTTGTTCAAACAGTTGATCCTTATTACGAACACCTTCACGATTAATTCTGCGGTTGACGATCTCCCACAGGTTCTCGATAGGGTTGAGATCCGGAGATTGAGGCGGCCAATCCATCACCGATAGGTGGTTGTCTTGAAACCACTGCTTGACTACTTTTGCAGTGTGTTTCGGATCGTTGTCTTGCTGAAAAACCCATTTTATTGGCATATTTCATTCAGCATGAGGTAACATAACATCTTTCAGGATATTTTTATGCATAAAACGGTCCATTATTCCATCGTTTCAATGTATTGGACCTAGACCGTTAGCAGAAAAACACCCCCAGACCATTACATTGCCTCCACCATGCTTCACGCTCTTATGGCAGTAACGTAAATCGAGGCGTTTTCCGGCCGGTCGACGTACACGGCAAATGCCATCGCTCCCAATGATGTTGAACTTCAATTCATCACTAAACAGGACAGTTCGCCATTTCTGCACATTCCAGTCAATATGAAATGTAGCAAACAGGAGTCTTTTCTTCTGGTTTTTTAGTGAAATCAGCGGTTTCTTTGCAGGGCGTTGAGAAAACAATCCGGCTTCAAGAGCACGTCGTCTGATTGTTCGGTCCGATACAGGCAGCTCTAATTGCTTTTGTATCTCGACTGATGATATCCAGGGATCCTTCTTGACGGGTCTGACAATCATAGAATCTTCTCTAGAAGTGGTGGAACGCGGTCTTCCACCTTTGTTATCTGCTGCCAACTTCCCCGTAGAACGATATTTGGAACATTGTCTTGATACGGTCCATTTTTTCACGCGATATTTATCACAAATACTTTTTTGTGACATTCCACTTACGTAATCGCCAATAATTTTCTTTCTTAGTTCCAATCCAAGACTGTCGGGAGCCATTTTTGCACTTGAAGTCATAAAAATAATAAATATTTCTGGATGCTTCCAGATGCTTCTTCTGGAAACTTCTGGAAGCTTCTGCATGCTTCTGGAAACTTCTGGAAACTTCTGGATACTTTCTTTAATTATTAAAAAACTTCCGTGACGTTGACACGGACCAGACTTAAGAAAATGAAACAAACTAAAAAAGTTGCACTTGTTTTGTCCGCTGCAAATTGGTACTTGTCAACGAAATTCTGCCTGTGTGCTGTCACCTGTCAGCTGATTGCTCATGTCATGGCATGCTATGACTCCAGACTCCTGAACTGTTTGCTGTGGTAGTATAGTTAGTTTCGTTTTTAAGACATGTAAAATTAGGAACACTATTTAGCATTGTTCGATGTTGGTTGCAAATGTCTTGTCCTATACTGTATGTATATATATATATATATATTTATTAAACTAAGTCTCTGAATGTCTTAGAAACACTGTGTAAAACAATTAAAAAAAAAATACAAAAAAACCATTCAGAGCTTATGCAGTTTTCAGTCAACACGTAAAAATGCCTATAAATGCACTCTGTTTTTGGTTTTCAAAGTGTTTTTTTTATTTCTTGTATTCCAGACTCTATCATGAGATTTCCAATACATAAAGCTCTACAAAGTGATGCTAAAATAAAAAAACATAAATGGTGATGACTTTGTAATGTGAAAAGCGTTTCAGCAAAGCGTTATTATACAATTATCAAAACCAATCCTGCAAAGTTTATTATTTGCTGAAACTAAAATTATTTCAAACAAATAAGTCTACAAAAGTCTGCAAGCAATATATTTAAAGCATAAGAAGCTTCAACTATAAAAATAAGTTAAGAAATCAACTTGGTGCGATGTTAACTTATGATGATTTACATAAAAGCTATTTTAAAGTTATTTAAGTTTGTGATTTTTGTTTGGTAAAAAAGCAGTATTGAGAATGGTTTTCCCAATATATTCAACGGTCTAGAAACATTTTAAAGCATTTATCTAACAGAGATATTCAAATGAACCCCAACAGCATAGCTATGTAAAACAAATCTTAGAAGTTTTAATTAACGCGTTGGCTGCCGACTACGAGCACGGTTGTAGACAATTATGTCAAATGTGTGATCGTGCAAAAAATTTTTTGTCAGCAAATGTGTTAAGTATGTTTAGAGTACTTAATGGCAAAATAGTATTAATCGAACTATTTTAAATTTGCAACCATAAATATAACGGAACTGAAATATGTTATTAATCTGCTTTTCTTTATTTAAAACTATTTTTGTATTTCTAGCAAGAATCAATGCAATAAAACATTTTTTATTGCTTTTTGAAGTTGGAAATGGCTACAAAAAGTGAACACTGGGACATAATGCTGTCTTATAATTGGGAAACGGGTAAAGAATGTGCAGATGCTTTACATAAAGTTTTGACTGAAAGCGGTTACAATATTTGGATTGATGAAAAGTGTATCATTGGTGATTTAGAATGTGAAATGGCAAAAGCTGTGGCAAACTCTGATATTATTTTATTATTAATATCAGAAAAGTACGAAAAATCTTATAACTGCATTAAAGAATATACGCATGCAAGTACATGCAGGAAAACAATTATACCTATACAAGTAGAAAATTATCTGCCTCTTGCGACTTCTAAGTTGGCTTTCATTATTTCAGGAAAGATATATTACAAGTTTTATGAAGAGAAAGAGAAAAATCTGAAAAAAATAATTAAGGCTATAGAGAATGAAATTGGAAAAAGAAAGTCAAGTATGTTTTTATAGACAACTTTTTAAGACCTGTGTTCTTTTTTACAAGTTTTCTTTACTTTTATAACTTCTTTGATATAATAAGTATTTTCAATATTTATAGTATCTTTTAACTTGAGGATAAAGGCTCTTTTTTTAAGGGCCCAAAAACTATCTTGAAGATAAATGCAATCAACATGCTTCAAAAGTTGAAAAGGATGAAGAAACTCTACAAGATGGCTATGAAAAAGCTTTACAATATCTTAGGAAGTATACACGGGATCTAAACGAGTATCAGCAAAATCTACTAAGTGTAAAGGAAGATCTACAAGCTCAAATGCCCCTACAATATCTACAAAAAAATATTCAAAAAATATATGAAGAAAATCAGAAAGATCTTGTTACATGGGAAAAAGATATAAATGAATTTAAAAACACATATCTATACGGTCTAAATGATCAAAGCATCTTTCAAGACGTCAATAAAAAAATGGAAACTCTAAAAAATGTTCTTAAAGAAAGAACAAAAACTCTAAAATATTATCTTACTTATCTAAATCAAGCTCATGTAGAACATCAAAAAAAAGAAAAAGTAAAACATGAACTAATCCTAAAAGCATTGGAAAATAAAATAACTGTGAAAGTTGAAAAAGCTCAAAAAGAAGCTGAAGAACCTCAAAAAGCTCAAAAAGAAGCTTTACTATATCAAAAAGTAGAAAAACAAAAACCTGCACCTGAACAACCATGCATATTTTCAAAGTTTCTTTCTTGGATTTCCAATAGCTTCATAAAGCCAATTTTTCACATTATATTTGTTAGATGGGTTCCATCATGCTTTCTCTATTCGGTTTTGTTTAACCAATTGATTTATGATGAGTTCTTAATGCCAACTTTTGATTTCCTCTCTAAATATGAACACGATTTTCAAAAGAACGCATTGCTTCAAGACCTCCATGAAGCACTTTTTTTACCAGATGCTAAACATAGATTACTCGGTATTTATGGATTATTCATACTACCTATTTTAGTTTCAGCAGGTGTTTTTCATTCCTACCTGCCCAAAGACTACAACACCGGTACTGCTACCTCTGCATGGGTGAAATGGAGATCCAAAACTGCTAAAGTAGCCAAATTTATTATAAAATATTTTGGTTTTTTGGTAATCATTGAGTTCGTTACTGAGAAACGCACAACATCTTTAGGGGATGGAGCTCTAAAGCCCTCAAAGTCAGTTTCTATTCTTCTTATTTCTACCACTACCGTGGTGAGCTTTTATCACAAAAAGCACTTGCCTAGACTACTTCAATTAGTAAAGGAACTCTGTGGATATGCTGATGGTAACTTATTTGATCAATTTTTCCGCTTCGCAATTTTCGGACATTTATTTTTCTCTTTTTATATAATTATAGGTAACGTATTCTTTGAATTCATGTCGTCCGAAACTTACTTTTCTAAAGTAATTCTAAGTTTTTTTTTCTTTTTAGTCTACCAATACGCTCCTGTATTATATAAGAATATTATAAAGACAGTTCTAAAAAGTACTAACAAATAAAAGTAAAGTTTTATACATATAATCGAGTCTACTGCAAATAATTATTATATTCATTAGTAATTAAGAAGATAAATTTAACTAAAAGAATACAACGTTGTATTTTTCTTAAGTATTTCTTAGGAGCATGCCTTAAGTTATTAAACAAAAAATATAAACGGTTAATGACCTATACTTAATGTAGCCTTTTTAAAACATCCCTTTCCGAAATATCCTCATACAATCAAAACAACAGTATTGGTATTTAAACCATTTTGCATTGAAACCATTCATAGCCTTAACCCTAACCCTAACCCCAACCCTAACTTAGCCCTAACAATAATGCCTTGATAAAAATCCTTATACTAACGGCATTCCTCCCTTTCGTACTCCTGTATAATGCTTCGGGCAGAGAAATCATGAAAATGCTTAACAGACACTAGAGGATAATCAGAAACAACCCCACCCTACAAAGAATACTGAACGACAAACCCCTTAACGTTTACTTAAACCGAACGTCCCTAAAAAGAACAAATTTATCCACACCACACACCAACTAAAAAACTCAATTGATGAGAATAGTACCAACATGGGTAACATCTACACAAGAAAACAAGACACATCTTTAATACGCACATGTAATCTTCCTATCATCATACGCACATGTAATCTTCCTATCATCATACGCACATGTAATCTTCCTATCATCCATATCAATACGCACATGTAATCATCCTATTCATCATTCCTATCTGAGATCCCCATCCCCCTACACTTTAAAACAAGATTATGTCTGCCAACTCTGAAACAATATGTTACGGTCTAGAAAATGTTTGAAATATCAAGAATAAAAAAATGAAGTTAAAGTGGCTGAGGTTCAGAAAAAAATAATACAAAAAAACCATACATTTTCTCATGTTTTGCAATTGCTTACTGCGCATGCTCAGAATAAAGTTCCAAAAAGTATCAATTTAAAACTGCCGTGTTATACTTGAATGCTTAAAAATGTTTAACAGAACTTGTATCCTAATTTTTTTGAAACATGGAAATGTGCGAATGGAAACATTTTGCTTTGAAGTTAAGTGAAAAAAACTTAAAATCCGTTCCGAGTCTGATTGGAAGTTTTTTGAAACGCACCAGCCGATTAAATAAAACTTATTCTGTAACTGTGTCTTTCCTAATATCAGCATCGGAATCAACTTTTGAAAAATATTTTACTTTTAAAAGAAATAGAACGTTTTTTTTTATTTGCATTAAAATACCACAAAACTGAAAAATGTTCAAGTGAATTAGAATAAATTTGAACTGTCTTTTCAAAAACGTTTTATCGTCATGCCGAGAATTCTACCAATATCATCAGAAATATCAAATAGCTATTCGCAAACATCACTTTAATAAAACAGTTTTGGGTAACGTATTCATGAAAAACTTTTATGAAGATGACAATTGCGAAGAAGTTACACAAAATAGGGGAGAACGGAGCTATTTTATAATATCAAACTGCATTTCAAAAGAATATGAGTTTGGAAATATGTTTAAGGCCCAGGGTAAGTTGCCTGTACCTACGGGGTAAGCTGTCACACCATATTAAGAGACAAGTTTAGCAACATCAACCATGTTTTTTTTAAGTGTTTCTATTTACGAAAGTTGTTCATAACTTCCATCCTACAATATTTTTGATCTTAACTTCGTTAATCCTTAAGTCAATGTAATATTATTAATCAAGTAGACCTTCCTTCTTTTAAAATAGCATCAACGGTACTTATTAAAAGAATCGCTGATTCGATGTTTGGTGTAAAGTTTTTAAAACAATACAAAAAGTCGTCGGCATTTTGGAAAAAATCAAAAACTGCAAAAAATTAGTTAGCGCGTTTAATACAACAGATGTACTCGCCTCAATGAGTTTTCCATCCAGCAAAAATATCTCTAGTAAATAATTTCACTACACGTGATATTTTTTCAATATTTTTGCACACTCGCAATGATGTTGTAGTTATCATGGTGACGTAAGTAATTCAAAGAAAAAGTAACTAATGGTTTTTCAAAAGTTTTGTTTGTGTCAGTTTATGAGTTCTTAAAGTACACGGTTATCATGGATCATGATAATGCCAAATTAGCTGACCCAAGAACGGTTTTTTTATGGGGTGATAGCTTGCACATTAAAGTACCCTGTGATCCAAATTTTGAAATCTTTTTATTTTGTCTGCGGAAAATAAACTCATTTAAATGCTCAAATTGAGTGAAATTTTGACTTCATAATGCGCCAATAAAAACACCTGTAGAATAACAACCACTCTTTATAATTTGATAAAAATTGGTGCAAATATTCCCTATAGGCACACTAAACTTCGGATTAAATTTCAGTTGGATTAGTTTACTGGTTACGGATTTGGAGCATTTTAAATTTTGTTAGAATTTTGCAACTTGCACCTCAAAACGTTACCAGTTACTGTTATATTCTGTCACTATTTTCAAAATAACGGTTACATGAGTGTTCTACTATGTATTACGAACAAATTTTATTATAATAGTTTAATTGCTGCATGTACCGTTTTTGTTTGATTTGCTATTTAAAGCGTGGTTTAACTTGGCTTATGCATAGCGTGAAAATCCCAGCATTTCCTATGGTATAAACTTCCACCGAAGTGCCTAAAAACGCCAAAAAATGACTTAAAAGTTTTTCTAAGGATACCTAAATAATAATAACAAAAAATTATATTTCTCTTAAAACAGAAATATGAGAAACCCAAATATTTGTTATATTGACCAAGATAATTGATTTATAAAATTTAGATAAGATAACTAAGACAACTAACCGCTAAAAAGTTTGAAGGGCTAGTCAGAAGAAAATCAATCTTTTTAGATTATGTTTGTTTTGAAACAAAATTTGTTACAATTTTATAAAAGTAATTACAGTTGCACAAAAAGAGAAAATCTCTATCAAAAGTTTTCTAAAAGTATAATAATTTTTGAAGAGAGAAATGTTATGAAGGGCAGAACAGTACTTAGAAGAGCAGTAAATCGTTTGTAAGACTGTCTCATCAAATAAAATCCCTTCTAAATTGTCATTAAGTATGACAAATATCATTTATTTAAATAGTTATAAATATGTTAAAACATGTAATTGTCAACAAGTATCATTAATAATTGTTTACAAGTATCACTAACTTAAATAATTACAAGTCTGTTAATATTTGTAATTATGTCAAGTGGATTTTTGTCCTATATAAACTTAGGTTAAATTTTGTAAAAGTCAGAGTTTAGTTTAGTGAAGTTAGATTTAGTGAATTAACACAATGCCAAATCAAGCAAATATTCATGAAAAAAATTGAAAGTTTGTGTGCTTACTCTGTCTGAAAATATTTTTAAGACAACTTACACATATTTTCAGACAGACTTAAGTGTAAGACAACTTACTGTTTTCCAAGCAGATCAAATATGCTAACTGCGCAAGAACAAAAAAATATAAATATATTTTTGACAAGCTTCTAATCACTTTAAAAACAAATAATTTAAAAGTTTTACCAAACTTTCGAAACAAAGTTTTTTAAAAAATAAAGTATGCATGTTTTGGTTTTAAGTCAAAGTAGTGCCCTGTCACTATCAAGCGCTCTAAAAATGACAACTCCAGCTCTTGCAAGTATACAATTAAATACGGGCCCGTCAACAAACGGACTAAAAGAACTGGTCAAAACCATAAACCAAATATCAAGCAGCAAGATGGTAGAGATAATTTTTGCACGAATTTCCTATGAACAGATCAACACTTAAGTGATTTCTTCAACAGCAGTGAATTAAAAGTCACCAACGGAAAAGGAGAATTTGGAGTAGTTTTGGTTGTTGCTCACTGCAATGATTAGTCAACTCTTGTGATTTATGTTATTTAATCTCGCAAAACTTCTGGTAGCTCCTTCGTTAAGCTAGGAATTAATGGTGGCAAAGGATTTTTCAAGTTTCATCAAAGCATTGTCGATACTGCGTTTAGGGATGAAACCAGCTCACCGCCACAAAAACAGCCACTCACTAAAAGAGCGGGTAAAGACACTGGAGTCAAGAGACAAATTCTTGTTGCGTTATCCAAAGATTTGCCAGAAATTCATTCCAATTTTAAACAAATCTGGTCATTAATTAAAGCAAATGGACATAAACTAGTTTTGGCTTTTGATATGAACAAATCTGGTCACTAATTAATGCAAATGGGCGTAAACTAGCTTTAACTTGTAATTTGAAAGTTGAAAATACAATTATTGGTCTTCAAACCCATTTATGTATGCATTCTTGCACATGGTGTGACGTCAAATCAAAGTGTCTCGCCGAATCTGGAAACATGCGAACACTGGGCTCAATCAAATCTAGCCTCGAGTTTTTCCAGCAATCTGGTAGGGTTGTTGCTAATGCAAACCTGTTCGACAATGTCATTTGAAATCATCCCACCGATGGAATTGCATCTTCTCTAATCATCAGCAGGCCGGACAATTTTCTGATTTTGGAAATCATCCCACCGATGGAATTGCATCTTCGATAAGTAGTTGTCAATCATATTTTCTAGATTCTCAAAGCTGCTTGGATTGAAGCCGTTAAGTGGGCATCTGCCCTACAAATTCATTTTAGCACTTATCATGTGGTCAGTTCAACGGAAACTAATGCAGAAAGTTTCTTAATATGTGGATGTACAGCAGCAACTTGCTGATACAAACTTGGTTCCCAACGTCATCACTTAATTGAAGCATTCAAAAGTTTCAATTTAGTTGCTGAGGCTCACTTTGGGTTCATCCTACAGCCGGACTTCGCTGAAAGAATCAAAGCTTCAAAAGGTGTTACTTAATGATAACTGGTGCTAGCATGACACCTAAATCTCACCCCTTTCTACCACATCAAAGATTTCGTCAGTCCCAAACGATCCCCCCTGGGGCCCTAAAGTGAACAAACTTGTGAAACTGCTCATCAAGGTTTTTATTACCATTGCACGTAGGAGTATTTGACAATTTTAGCTGGCCAAAATTATTTCTTTCTTTTTAACAGCTGAAAACTTTACCATATGACAAGAAATTGTAAATTAAATGTTTTTTGTACAAATCCAAGCCAGTGGCGTTCAATATAGGGGAAAGATGGGTACTTTAGGGATTACATTTTATTCTATTCAATAGGATTTGAGGAAATAAAAGATGTATTATTTTTCAAACTTTATTATGGTAAATAACATACTATATTTTGATATTTAATTAAATTCCACTTCGTCATTGTCAGAATATTCTTCATTTTCGTTGTTTTCAGTGTCGGAATCTTGGACTTCTCCAGGAAGAAGCAATTCCACAGCTTCTTTTGAAAAAGGCTTTGTAAGTTTGTGTTTCTTTTTCCCAATGCTGGACAACAGAGGGTCGGATGTTAACAATAACCTATTGATGATATCTTGGTTACAATCTTTTCTAGAAAATTTTCTAGCATAGCTAAGTCTGTACTCCCGGAAATGTGTGTTTCTGGCTTCGGCAGCCACTTCCGACAATTATCCAATTGGCAAAAGCGCATTCTCTACAATATCAGGACCATGTACTAAAACTTTATGCAGAGTTGGAGTCATGTGACACCAGGCGTATAGTTCAACATAAAGCTTTGCAGTATCCAAAGTATACTGTCTGAACTTTTCTACATCAATCTTGTGGCCACTGGAAATTTCTTCCAGGATAATTTTCATTCTGGAAATTAAACGGAAGTCTACTCCAGTGATATCTGCAGATGTTTCCGGGTCGTTGAAGAATCTCCTGCTCGTGTTGCCGTTATTGGTATTCCCAAATCCAACCTTAGGTATGTCGACAAGAATGCCCATTTTGCTCTTGAATTTATCTTGGATTTTCTTTTTCCTATCTGAGATGAGTCTCTTCTCATCTTCATTCAGCCTTTTCTGCCATTTCAAAACACCGCATTCTAGCATGCAGAATGGATAGTCCAAATTTGTAGCTGCTTTGATTGTCAACACATGTTCTGTCCAAATCATTAAATTTTCTTGATGTTGCTCCACAAATATAACATCGCATGGTCGATTTAGTGGTGGTTGCTGCGTTACAGACTTTTCCGTCAATCATAGTTAACATCATCACATGTTCTACTGCTATGTCTTGAAGTTGAGTTGGTTTCAAGCCTGCAATTTTGTTTTCCATGTAAGCAATTTCTTCAGCTATTACATCAGCAGTTTCTTTTATGAACCTAATTCGAATTGGCCTGCAAAACCTTGGAGACGATGGTGTAGGGTTTTGCCAGATAACCTTTTTATTTACTCCACAAGTTAGCTGTAATAGAACCATTGAGCATTGAAATATACTGGCATCAGAATTAGAGTCATCCTCAAACTTTTGATTAAACTGTGTCTGCTGGGAGCCATCACAACCCCATTTCGTAGATAATTTCATATGTTTACGCCCACTTTCCGTTAGAGTCTTGATAACTTCTTCTAAATACAACACCAATCTTTCGGCAGTATGGTTTAACAGACTTTGTAAGTCTACTTCAGCTAAACTTTCTGTGACTGTGAACGAATCAGGATCAGGATAGCATGTTTTTTTTTCTTCGACCAAAATACTGTAGCAGGGTCATTGCTTCTTGTCACTTGTACGTACGATTTCATATTGAGATTTTGTTAGGCCTGCGTCAGTAAATATTAAAAGAGCCTCTAACGGTGTCAATGATTTTTTTGTAGGTTCAAGACTGCTGCGATAGGCTTTTTTATACTTTCCCGCTCGTTTGGGAGATGTTTTAAGATCTTTGAGGACGGTTGCAGCATTTCTTTTGCCGCTTGTTGTCAACAAGTTTCAGCTGCAAAAACAATAGCTTCTGGTTCCACATCATTCCTGAGCTGTTCTGTTTTTCTCCTCTTTGAACGTTCACTAAAATCGACAAAACTTTTCTTGGTCGTCCTGCTGATGATGGAGTGGATGGGGTACCCGGTATTTGGAAACTCCCTTGCAGCCAAGGGCCATGCTTCTTAATAAATATTTCATGAGTTCTGGATGAAGACGACCACATTTTTCTAAAAATAGCTTTCAACCTCGACATTTGACGCTTGTATACTGTTTTTAGTTCTTCGGTATATTGATTTCTTGATAACAAATTTTGATCAACTAAGTCCATTTTTTCATTGAAATTTGGAGCCTTCTGCTGCTGAATACTGTTTTAGAAATCCAAACGAGAGATTGTTTGCATTCCTTATAACCCATCTAGAAAAAAAAATTAAGTTGAAAAATTCATCTTGGACCTTGATGTGCTTAGAACATGAATAAAGTTTAGATGGCACCAACAGGCAGTTGAAATTAAGATTTTTAAATAGCTAGTGGTATAAACTCAAAGAAAAACGAAAAAAACTAAGAGGGTTTCAATGCGCACTACAACTTTTTCACTTTTAAAGTCAAAATTTACTTTAAAATTCGTTAAAAAAATGCTAAGTTTCATGGTACATAACTTTCGTGGTAATTAATATTTCAAAACGGTAGTAAGAGTAAATAATGTACATACCTGTCATAGATTCATCCATGATATAACACTGTAAAACTTCTGTTGTAAACACTTGTACACAGCTTCAATAAACACCACTAAAATCGCTCGTAAATAAAATGAACCACGCAGATATAGATCGGATATTTAACTTGACTGTGTAGTTCCAATTACTACTTTTATTACCATTAACTGCTCATTAAGCGACCATTATCGAGAGATAATAAGGGTAGGTAATTAAGTGGGTGCGGCCACTTTTAATAATTCCAATATTGGCCAGCTAAAATCGTCAAATACTCCTACGTGCATTGGTAAGGGTATAAGCGAAACAATAATCATCTAGAGCACAAAGAAAGATAGTCGTGCTGCATAACTGATTTAAACAGTAAGCATCTTTAAAGAACTTCTTGCTTAATTTGAATTATTAGAGATACGGAGCAAAACTAAGGTTGTTCACGGAAGCAAAAGTTGAATTTTCGATAAAAAAAAAAGTTTTCGAAACTCTATTTTTGTTTCGGTAAGTTCGAAATCATTTCAAACTAATTAATTTTGCATCGAAACGATTTTTTCATTTCGAAATTGTAAAATTTGCTTCGAAATATTATTTTGATTTCGAAATTCTAAAAATATTACCGAAACATTTTTTCACTTTCGAAATTGTCAAATTTGTTTCGAAATATTTTTGCGATTTCGAAACTCTGAAAATATTACCGAAACAATTTTTTTCCTTCGAATTCTAAAATTTGCTTCGAAATATTTTTGCAGGGATTAGAACCCCAAAGGTTCTTTTACACGTATTAGAACCCTCAGGATAAGATAGGGGGTTTATATTTTGTGACATTTTGTGGAAAAGGGAGGAGGGAGATCTGAAAAGTTTTTTGCGTGACATAATTTGCGAATGACCCCTTACATCTACACAATGAAATATTTCATATAAAATATTAGCCCTCTCAAAGTGAATAAAACCTACCTACAGCAAAAGCTACTTAAGTGTTTTTGTTTACAATTTAAAATGTAAATTTTGAGCGTAGAATTTTTAAAATTTTTACTATTAAAATTTTTACTTATTAACTATTGAATGAAGATGCTTAAAAGTATCTTTATTCAATATTGAATAAGAAAAATTTGAAAATATAGTTCAAAAGATATTAAAAACTAAAATGTGGTTAAACTATAGTTTAAACTAGTGATGTCACGACTATTAAAAAGTTCGACTGTCGACTAAGTCGACTAATATATTTTCAAAAGTCGAACAAAGTCAACTTTTGAACTTACATTAAAATTTTTGAAATTATATTTTGAAATTATAATTTGAACGACTAGCACTTTTTTGAAGTCGACTTTTATCGAATTGTTAGGATGGGGGGGGGGGGGGACATTAATAAAAGAAATAAAGTAATTTATGTTTGTTTATATATTTTTAAATTATATAACTTAGATATTAATGAAACAAAACAATATGAACGCCACGCAGGATAAATTTTGCTAGGTCCAAATAATTTAAAATTGTGAAAAAGTCCCTTTGATTTCTTGTTAAATATAAAATAAATATAAGTCTAAAATAGTAAAATAAAAGTAAATATACGTTTTAAAATATACTATTTAGATATGAAGGGTCTCATAATTTAATTATCCTTAGAGCCCTAGTTAAAGAACGGAACGGATTGGCACTGTATATCGGATCGGCATTGTATGCAAATATTTTTAATAATCAAATGCAAAGACTGCAAAAAAAAAAAAAAGAAAAAAAAACAACACATAACTATAAAGTTTTTTAAGTATAATAATTATTGTCATGTTATAAAGTTGTTTAATAATGCAGGGCCGTCAAGAAAAATCTTTAGACCATAAAAAGGCAGATGCCAAAAAGCATGCGGAAAAACTTTTTTTGGCGAGCCCTCGTTAAATGGTCAGTCGTAAAACCAGAAATACAGAAGCTAACCAACAATATTTTGGATTTAAATTAAGTGGGATATCGAAAAAAGAAATTTGTTATTTTGATTATTGTGAGGAGGAAAAATGATAAAATTGAAAACATTATCTTTAAGTTTTACCCGACTCAAGCTTATAACATTCGAACGAAGAAAAGAGTGAGTCAACCAAGAAAAGAGGTACGCACGGAGACTTATTGAATTTGTCATATGAATAAACGATATAGCGAAAAGAGAAAAAAACAAAAAAACAACAACCAAGAAAAGACGTACACACAAAGACTTATTGAATTTGTCATATGAATAAACGATATAGCGAAAAGAGAAGGTAAAAAAATAACAACAACCAAGAAAAGACGTACACGCGGAAACTTATTCAGCCTGTCATATAAATAAATGATGAATAAGTAGCAAAACGATAAACCACCGAAAACTATAAAAAGATAGAAAAATAAAAAAAGGGAGAGAGAAGAAAAAGAAGGAGAAGTAAGAGATTTTAAGAGATTTAAAAGAGATTGAAAAGAAGATTTTATGGGAAAAGAGTTTTAAAAGAGATTTAAAGAGATTTTAAGGGATTTAAAGAGAAAAGAGTTTAAAGAGATTTAAAAAAAAGAAGATTTTAAGAAATTTAAAAAAGGAATTTATGAGAAAAGGATTTTTAAAGATTTAAAGAGAATTTTATGAGAAGAATATATGAAGATTTTAAAGAAGAATTGGTAAGAAAAGATATTTGAGTAACTTTAAATAAGTGTTATTATCTGTATTGATTTATTGATTTTTGCATGAGTTAATATTAAGAGAATATATATATATATTGATGAGAATATTTGAGAACATTTGTTAAGAAAAGTAAGTAAGAGAAAAAGAACCAGTAGTAAGTATTTTTGGTTGCATTTCGATTATTAATATTATTGTTATTACTATATGTGTTAAATATTGTTATTGAAAAGTATGATGCTCTAACCGCGCACCTTACCATAGCCGCGCCGTAATATATTACCTGAGGGACCGAACATAGAAAACATTTAATAAAACCCCCCAACCTTGTTTCCAACCTCCATATACCTTCCCACAACCCAAACCTAGCCCTTTCCTAACTAAATACTCCCCAGACCATCAACCTTGTTCCCAATCTCCGTATACCTAATCAACACACAATAAACCCAAACCAAACCCATAGCCCCTTCCCTTTACCCCTTTCCCCCAGAAAGAAGAAAGAAGATAAGAAATAAAAATATAATAATAAAAAAAAAATATATACAAAATAAATAAAAGCCACCGCCCTCACATTATTTATAAAAATACTAAAGAAATGAAAAAATGTGTTAATATAGTAAAAATAGAGAAAAAGTATACAAAAATAGTGTAAGATGAAAATAATATCATTTTTACAAGCACACACCCAATCTTTCCCAGCCTCTTTTCAGGCCTGGTTGAATATTTCCCAGCCTCTTTTCAGGCCTGGTTGAATATTTCCCAGCCTCTTTTCAGGCCTGGTTGAATATTTCCCAGCCTCTTTTCAGGCCTGGTTGTTTGTATATTATATTTTAGATACTATGTTAGAACTAAGATTCGGCAAGTTACAGTTAACTGCTAACGCGGAATTTAATTCTAGTTACCATATATAATTACCGGAAGACGTTATGAAGCTACTTTCAGTATATTATAAGTTTCACTTGAGTTTCTTTTAGTAGTTCTCAAGTTACCGCAGATACCGGTACTGGTAACTAAAGTAATTTTTTTGGAAGTTGCTGAAATCCCTTAATAGAACCCTTAATAGAACTTCAAGAGAGTAAACAAAAAACTTAGTGCCGGATTAGGAGAGAGATTGTTGGGATGGAGGGAGACTTTTTTAATTTTTAATTTAATATGAAAGGAAGGAGGGTAAATATTTTATTCCGGCTCTGAAAAAACTACATTCTATTCAATAGTCATATTTGCTTTTGTTAACAAAATAAAATTAAAAAAGATTTATAATGTTCGATCAAATAAAAAGATATTAGAAATACATGTATAAGTACTTTTATTCGACTAAATAAACTTTTTCGATTAGTAGAAAATCCTAAGTTGATTATATCGACTCTTAGATTTTTCAAAGTCGACTAATTTCGACTTTTGACTAGTTGACTTTTAGTCGTTTTAGTCGAAGTCGATAGCAACACTAGTTTAAACACTTTTTAATTTCAAATTTTCATAACGTAAATTTAAACTTTAGATTAGAATTTACATAAAAGTTCGTGCGCTTTTCCTAAACGATATAATTATGATATTTAAAAGTTATAATATGCAATTCCCTTTAGGCCTCTAACGCACGTATATGAAATCATTGTTGCAACCTAAACGGCTAATTACTCTCTAATGGTTATTTAGATGAGATTTACAATGATTTGAAACAATTATATTTATACCTTAGCAATCATTTTGTTACATAACTCTAAAATGTAAATAAAGTTATAATAATCTCCTTAACCGCTCGCTAACCTAAGTGAAGTAACATGTGTTACAAATTTACTAATAACGTAAGTTACTAATTTATTAATATTTGTTGTAAGCCTAAGAGTAAAAAAACTACTTGCTTTTTAGTTTGAATAAACATGTCAAAAACAAATAAGTCCGTTGTTATTAATAAGAAAGGAATAAGAAAACGAAGCTTCGTTCGGACATATTTCGAAATCGACCAAAAGAATCAAACAAAATGCAGCATATGTTGTAAGATTCTACCTTACAACAGTTCGACCAGTTCAATGCAATCCCATTTATCAATTGATCATTGCATTAAATCAAAAATATCTAAAAAATCAACAATTTTACTCAACGATGACGATATATCCGATATTGAGAGCGGTAATGAGTATGGTTTTGAAGAGACTGGTGAAAATATAAAAAATTAAACAAGTTATTGGTGAGCTTTATTGTTGGTACTGATCAGCCGATTTCAATAGTACGTCATTCAGATTTTGTAAATTTAGTTAGTAAGTTAAACAAAAGCTACAAAATGCCATGCATAAATACGGTGAGTAAGAAATTAATTCCATCAATTACGGACAATCTAAAATCAATTTTAATGCTAGAATTGAAGGGATGTCATTTCATTGCAATTACTTGTGATGGTTGGTTATCATTGTGTAAAAACAGCTACCTTGGTGTGACTTGTCATTTTATTGACAAAAATATGATTTTGGTTGACCGAAACCTGGATCTTAGGTTTATGTCTGAAGTGAAAACAGCTGAATATTTATTTAATACGTTAAACGAAATCTTCAGTGAATGGTCAATCAGTAATAAGATTTTTGCACTAGTTACTGACTCAGGTGCAAACATTTTCTCTGCAGTAAATAAATTTGATGATAATGTTCTTAAGATTCCATGTGCTGGTCATTGTTTGAATCTTGTGGTTAACGATCTTCTAAACACAAGAAATATATAAGTAAAAAAATTAAAAAATGGGTCAAAGCGTTACGAAGTTAAAGATTACGACGGTAATGGAAAATTAATTAATAAAGAAATTATAGAAAGTGAAGTTAAAGAAATTGAAAAAATTAACGAAGGCAAATTGGAAATCGCCAAGGTAATTTCATCCTGCAGGCACATTGTTGGTTTATTTAATCATTCGGAGATGTTACAAAAAAAGTTAAGAGAAGTTCAAGAAACACTTCAATATGAAACTAAAATAAAGTTAGTACAGGATATAGCTATTCGCTGGAATAGCCAATTCGATATGATTGAATCTATATTAACTAATAAAACTGCATTGGATATGATAAGCATCAAATACCAAAATATAAAAGACTCTTTTCCCACTGCTAATGAATTTAAGGTGCTGGAGGATTTATGTGATTTGTTACACCCAATTAAAGAGCTAACAAAACTTTTTAGCGGAAAGAAATATGCTACAGTAACATTTCTGTTTCCAACAGTGTATTCTCTACTAAATGGAATACTTGAATCGCAACCCATTTTTACAGAACTAGTTAAGACTTTTCAAAAGGAATTGTTAAGGTCTTTAAAAGGGCGTTTTAAATACATTTTTGCTAATGATTTTTTCTTAGCAGCTACTTTTCTTGATTTCAAATTTCGTAAATTTGAGTTTATCAAAAGTGATATCGATAGATATGAAAATGCATAAGAAAGGCAAAAATGTTTATAAAAACATTTTATGAAAAGCATCTAAAAGAATCAGAAGAAATCGATATAACAATTGAAACAAATTGTTTAAATAACACTTTAAACTCATCAAACAGCTCAACTGACAATACCATAAAAACATTTCAGCAATCGTCAACGCCACCGTTTTCAAATACTAATACTTTAGTTAACAACAAAAGACAAAAGCCAATTAACTTAATTGAACTAGTAACAGATAAATCATGTTGTAATTTAATTGAAAACAATGATAAACTTGAAAAAGAAATAAACGATTACAGTCTGCAATACTTTCAGAGCTACGAAAATAGTGCCATCGAATTTTTCCAAGCTAATCAAAAATTGTTCCCGGTTTTGACACAAATTGCACGAGTAATATTTTCAGTTCCAGCGACATCGGTGCCATCAGAATGCCTATTTAGTTCAACCGGTTTAATAGATACGGAGCTACGGAACCGGCTTGAGCCGAGCTTATTGAAGCAGTTAGTTTTTATTAAAGAAAACAAATAATAAAAAACATTCCTTTATCAAATGTTTAGTTAAAAGAGTTCGAATTGAACTGAAATTTGTTTTCACTTATAATTCTTAGTAATTTAAAACACTTGTATTCTTTTTTGTTTATCTGATGAATTTTTTTACAAACAGCTTAATTAATGACAAGTTGTTTTCTTTCCAGTCTTTATTTTCTTTTCCAGTCTGGAAAAAACACCAGTATTCAATCATTGCGCTTGTAGGTGTCACGTGGTGGGGTGGAAATAAAATTTTTGCTAAGTAAAAATTAAGGTCCTTGTTTTTTGAAGTTCGACGACTGACTGGTCTAAAAGGTCTACATCTGCCGACTTCTTTAAAAGGTCAAAATTTTCCGACTAAATGCACAAAAAATGCATTGAGGAGAGAAGGGGTGTGAATAATTTTAAACTTTAGTAATCTTTCCCCGTCTCTGAATGGTTTAGAATGTTTTGAATCATGGTGCCTCCTTAAATTATATTCTTTGCACATTAAAACAGATTCATTACATACTAAACATACTGGCACCGAATTAAGGTGGCACATAACTAAAAATAAGTTTTTTTAAAAAAATCATTTATTTGATTTTTTGATATTTTGATTTTATAATCATTCCTTCAACATATACAAAAAGAATTAATCTTAAAAATGATGTAAAAGTTGATTTAATAGCATTTTAGTAGATAACAGTTAAAAATAAATTCCCTAACAACGCCATAGCAACCTTTTTTTTTTTTCAAAGTTAAGTTCACATTTCGAAATTCTTTTTTTCTTTCGAAATTAATTTCACATTTTGAAATCCACTTTTTTTTTGCGAAGTTAATTTCACATTTCGAAATTCTGTTTTTTCTTTCGAAATTAATTTCAGTTTTCGAAATACACTTTTTTTGATCGAAGTTAATTTTACTTTTCGAAATTCTGTTTTTTTTTTCGAAATTAATTTCAGTTTTCGAAGTGCAATTTTTTATTTCGAAATTAATTTTACATTTCGAAATTCCTTTTTTATTTCCGAAATTAATTTGGCTAGTTCGATTATTTTCATAAGTTTTTATTGATTTCGAAAAAAAAAATTTCGGTACCGTTTTAATCAAAAATTTTCGAAATTTGCAATTTCGATAATGAACCCTAAGCAAAACATCGTAGCTTACGCTTTATAATGAACATTTTAATCAACTTAATCCTTAAATGCTGTTAATTTAAAAAATATGAATTTTGATATTACATGTCAAAATGGTATTGTTTAGTATTTGCACTAAAAGAGTATATGAGCTATTTATTAATAAATTTTTTGTGGAGAAAAATCAAAAAACATGTCTTGAATTGTTATCAGATGCTATTTAATGGTAATGTAATGTTAAAAAAAAAGGGTTAAAATAGTTATTTCCTCATTTAATTTTGAAAACAAATGTATTTAAGAAGGTTTCAAGAGTCATTAAAATTTGGATACAGTGACTTAATTTTTATTTGTTTCACCATTTGGTAGTCTTTTGACCAGGTTTTGCACTTTTTTAAGGTTTATTTGCACTTTGGCATAGTTTATTCCTTAGAAAATGCTGAGACTTTTACGCTATGCTGACTTATGCATACCGAGGACAAAATTTGATTAGATTTTCTATATGAAAAATCAATCCTCTTTTTCTATAATCTTTTGAAACATATTGCTTATAAATACTAACCAACTAAAAGTCTATAGAATATGTAATTGAAAGTTTATAGAAGTTTCTATAAAAAAGATCAATACTATTTTTTATAGGCTTTAGAAACATGGCCTACAAAAGTTTAACTATAGAAAGTCTATAGAAGTTTCTATAGATCACATTTTTCGAAAGTGCATAGAAAATAATGTCTATAATTATTTCAGATGGTTTATAGAATCGATGGATATATTCCATTGATTATAGTCTATATTATATTATATATTATATTACGTATATTATAGACTAAAAGTCTATAAAATAATATCAAGTGCCCATCTGTTTTTTTTCCTTATTATGTGATTGTAATTTTGTTTGTTCATTCGATTTTAATTCATCTAATAGATTAGATGAATTAAAAAAAAAACATAGAAAATGCTCTTGATATAACAACAGCATGTGTTATTATAACAGCATTACATGCCACCTAGTATTTTTGTTTACTTTCTTAAAGTTCTATATGTTTCATAGCATCTAAAAAATAAATTTTCAAGCAACATTAAAGTATATGACTATAATAAAATTTTTTATTCAAATATTTCGACTCAATCGAATTTTAGTCAACTAAGTCGATTTTAAAAATGTACTAATCAATTATGGTTGATTTTGAAAAGTACATAAATCAATTTAGTTGACAATCGAATAATTTCTTGCGAGATCGGCCTTTCGCATTTTATAATAATTTTTTTATTACAAAAATTAATTCAATTTTCTTGTAAAAAAATGAAAATTAATTTTCAAACAACTTTTTCAGACTTTGCCAATTTTTTAGAATAATCATGGAATCAACACAGGGTGCAAATCTGGAACGGGGTCGTCGATGATATAACGTGTAGGCTCTTTTAACATTTTTAACTTTTCAAGCATTTTGTTCCATTTATATCACAATTTCATTCCTTCTTCCACCTCTTTACCCGTGTTTGATCTGGAAATTACAGTCTCTAAATTTATTAAAGTCAATTAAATTTTTTAACAAGAAAAGTTAAAAAATTATTTTAATTTTGACTTTGCTGTTTTTTGCGGTTTTCAAGTTTTTCAAAATTAAAAAATTCAATCTTGATTCCATTATCTACCTTTCCATCTCGACTTTCTAAATACTTCCAGCTGCGTCCCGTCCCTATTATCGCTTTGTAAAGAGACTTGTACTCAATCACATCGCCCGTTTTGATGTCTGTCGTTCTGAGAGTCACCTTTTTGTTGCGAATCAAACCAAGCCTTTCATATTTAGGGTTAATTGGTTTTTTTTTAGCTTTTATTTGATGTCCTACCGGTATCTTTTCTTTTGCATTTTCCAAAATTACATCTTTATTGATCAAATTATTTTTAAACGCGAGCGTCATCAACGTAATTAAATTGTCTGCTGTTTTAGAATCACCATTTTCATCCAGCAACTTTTTTAAATACGATGTTGTTTATCTCATTTTTATTAGTACAAGATTTTACTTAAGTCGTTTCAATTTTCATGCGATATTAATTTCGAAATGAAGAATTAATAAATAGCAGTCATGCTGGTTCCGTCTGAAACAAATTTCATCATTTTGTCTGAAATAACCACTGCGAATATGATGGTACTTGCAAGAGTTGCTGTTCGGAATTTAACATTAACAATCAATTCAGCAGTTCCAGATGCCACTCTCTCTTTTTGCTTACTGATATCAACAAAGAACAAAGGATACAATTTTACATATTCAAGCAAGGACAACCCTGATTGACAAACAAGTTCGTTTGTGCCGTAATATTTTTCGTCAAACAAGAACGCGTTAGAATGAGCCATGACAACTCTCTTTTCTCCAAAATCCAAGTCGTAATTGTAATTTGGATACTTTATTCCTTTAACGGTCACGTAAAAATTGCTAACATCACAGTGGTCGAATATGGAAGGGTTGGCGGTTTGACTAGAAGATCTGTTCTGCTGAAGCCCAAGTATAACAAATCTTGGAATGCTCTTGTCTGTTATTCTTCCGAGCGACCAGGTGAATTCGGTACAACCGGATGGAACAATCTGCCTTTCACATCTGTTTGACTTATAAGCCACTAGAATGGATATCTATTTTGCCATTAAATTCATGAAATCGTTCTTCCTCAAAATATCCAATTCAATTCTAGGCATATAAAGTCTGAATCTTTTAAGGTCAATTGTTCCCGCACTAACGCTCTCAGCTCTATAAATAGCATCATCATTTTCCTTCTTTGTAAAGTTGATGGTGTGTCTGAATCCATAAACACTTTGTCATATGTTTCGCAAAAACCAAAAGCTGTTCCAGCTACTTTCTCAATCGCCTTCTTTCCTTTATCAATGGCCACGTCTTTGGCTGCAGATATGGCAGAAAAGGCTAACTCTTTACCAGCTAACTTAGCGGCCATGATCGCTTCTCTTCCCAGTTCGGTTTTAGCAGCATTTTTAATCAAATTCGCTGTTGCTTTTGACAAGCTGCCGCTCTTCTTAAAAATTTTTAATCGTGTCCACAATACCACCTCCTCCAACGATGTGCTTTTTAATATATCTTCGATTATTTATGATTAACATTTTAAAACAAACAAATAATTTTTTTATATGAATCTTATAAATAAGAATGACATATCAATGAATCTTTGAATCGATTTAAATTGGTCTTTATTTATCTCTCCTTGTCTCAGCAGCTCGTCGCATATGGACACAGCCTCGTTTCTTGACCCTTTATTTCCAGCATGCCAAGCAGCGATGCTCAAGTCTAGCCTTTGAATGAGTGCGTTCGGATCGCTCGGAAGAATGATTACTCCAGAACCTTTTTCATCCTTTTCAGAACGCACTATTTATTCCCAAATGGGCTTTATGATTTGTCGATGTTTTTCACTTCTGGAGGCTTTTGGCTTGTTTGGATGTGAATCAGATCTTATAGCATCACTGACAATTAGAATTTTTGAATAATTTTGCAAATTTTCATCGGTAACGTCGCTCCATTTGTTGGGTGGAGTAGATTTGAACACAAGCTCCCAAAGACCATTTGTTCCTTCATACCTTTCTCCACCAACAATGATGTCGTTTCCATCTACTTCCATCTCCATTTTTCCAATATACATTTTATCTCCAATTTTGTTCATTTCGAAATTTATTTTCTTTTTTAGATCGTAAAAATCATCGTACACGCTTAAATAGTGGGATGAAATATCACCTAACTTATTAGGCTCTTCGAAAATGGTAGACTCGAGCTTGTTTTGCACCTTTTCATTGCGTCTTTCTTTGTCCGCCATGCTCTTGATCATTTTTTCATAGCTTTCGATATTAGGCTTATAAAGCTTGCTCAAATCAGACTGAAAATTAGCATCGGAAATATTTTCATTTATACTGTTCTGATAAATTCTCTTTCTGCTTTCAATCATTTCTCTTACAATTTCATCCCTCTTGTTCGGGTCTTGTATTTTAAAAAAAGACATTGTTTTTAAAATACGTCAGAAAAACTTATACAAAGAAACAACCATTAGTTTTCTTTTATATGTTTTAAAAAATGTAAATTTTTTTTCAACTTTTTTAAATTCGCAAGCGAATCCTGGAAAATCACTATGATTTTTTTAAACATATTGTTGAACGCTTTTATTGCTTCTTCTCTTCCTTTATTGATCAACGACTTTTTTGTGACCTCGTCGATGCTGCTTTTTGTTTTGGTTCTTATTTCTTCCATCATGGTCTTGAACTTTTGGAGCTCGCACAAAATCAATTCATACTCTGAATCGCTCACCACGCCGTCCATTAAATGTTTTGAAATGTGACTGCTGATGGTGTTTAATTTTGACTCTGCAAGCACTTTCACCTTTTTCGTGCTTCTCCGCTTTTAATGCCAGTTTTTTGTTGACTTGGCCTCCGACAATGGATAAAAACCCTGCACCAATGGCAATACCCTCGCATACAATTGCAACAGGGGCGGCAACAATGGTGCTCAAAATTCCAATTCTAGCAACTCTAAGTGCAACTCCACCTGCTTGCAACACGGTGTCTGCAAAAGAAATGATTCTGAAAGCGCGATGGTACTTTTTGCTGAGAGTCATTCTCTTTTTCTTTTCACCCTCAATCTCCTTCTGAATCTCGCTTATTTTTTGAAGGCGGTAATTGTGCCCTTCATCCTATGGAGCTGTTGGAAGAACCGGATAATATTTATCTGTGTTTTTAAATATTTCCATTTTTTTTAATCAATAATTTATTTTAATTCAAATCAATGTGATTAATTTTACAAAGTTTTTCGTCTTTTTTAACGATGACGTCCTGATTGGTGTAATTGTGAACGACCATAATAACGTCATCTACAGACTCTGATAGATTAGCATCGTTTTTGTAATAATTCAATTGATCGCTGATTTTGTTCATCAAAGTAACGACTGCAATGCCTTTGTCCAATTTCAATCCGACTGACAACGATATGGTTGTGTGCGAGAGAGCTCTAAATCTAATGTCTTTCTGAGCAAATCTCGTGCTGTCCGTTAACGTTGTAATAGGTAGGATGATCCAACGTTTTTGTCGACACAATAATGTTGCTCGGTCTTCTTTGCTCCAACTCTCTAATCCTCTCTTCGAAATGGCTCAATTGCAAATCCAAACTGTGGACTTCTGCTAAGGCAACATTTTTAAAAAATATGTGAGGAGCATGCATTTTATCATATTAAAATAAAATTTTTAGATCATTTTTGCAAACGGATCAATTTTTTATTATCCACCCATGTGTTGAATGAGTCTGAATATCCTAGCCATTTAACCAATGACTTGTTCTTTTGCTTTCGAATGATTTTTTCAAATCTGAATATGTCTTGATGGGTCTTTTGCATTTCCTGTTCATAAAAAGTCCCTTGAATTTCTTCACCATTGGTGTCGGTGATTTTGTACGTGGAAGGATCCGTGTACTGAGTTTTTGACACTGTAAAAACCTCCTCAGTCCATCTCGGTGTGTACCCTTTTTCGAAATTGGGTTTCTTTTTAGTGATCCTCACTTTATCGCCTATGGAAAATTTTGGTTTAGATCTTTCTGTTTGCACCTTTCCATTTAGGTTCATCCAGACCTTATTTTTATTCTTTTCATCGCTAGCTTCAAATGGAGTCATTTTAATAGAAGAGTAGTTGGTGTGGTTGTATTTATCAACCATTTCATCTAAAATGTCAATGTATTTTTTGGTTTTGTTGGCTGAAAAGTACTTGAACATTTTTTCTTTCATCGTTCTGTTCCATCGCTTAACAACAAAACTGTTTTCTTCGTTTTCAGTGGAGTACAATTGCACGCCAAGCGCTTTCACATGCTTATTGTAAAATTCTTTTCCTTTATCCACTCACATTATTGTGCATCTTCTTTCTTTGAATATTTTACTTAAAGCATCAGCTACATCAAGACCGGTTTTACTTTTTAATGGTGCAATCCATCCACACTTTAAAAACACATCAATAACCATGAGCAAGTATTTTATTCCGTTGTTGAATTTTGAAAACGGTTGCATGTCCACTAAATCTGCAGCCTATATTTCATCAATGTCGTTTACAATCACTTTTCTTCTTTTAAAATGATGAATTACTGGTTTATGAAGTTCATTTGCAATCTGATCCGTCCATTTTAGGCTCTTTTAGGCATTTTTTTTTACTCCAAGACTGAATTTGGCTTTGGCGTTAATAACGGGCGTGATGATTTTTCTTTCGTTGATTTCCTTTTGCGTTGGGTTCGGTATGGCGTTCATTTCTTCGAGTATCATTTGATCTGCTAAATTTCTGTTTTGCCTGTCGTTAAAATACTTGTAAGCGAGATCGTGAAGGTACGCGGCATTGTCCACCCTGTCCACAGGCTTGCTCCATTCCTGATACATGTCCGTGGAAGTGAGTCTTTTGTCTAAATTGGTTCCAGGTCCTGCAAAGTTCATACCGGGAACGTTCGTTTCTCCTGGGAATTTAGCCCAAGGAAGCTTAATTTTTCTTGACAGTTTGTTAATAGATTCAACCAAGTCTCCTCCTTTTGTCGCAGAAACAAATTGGTTCTTAGTCGTTCCGCAAGCGTCGCAAGTTCTTTTAAGAATATTTCTGTTGTTTTTAGTCATTTCGTTTCTCAAATGAATCGTGTCCGTCCTTCTTTTGCATTTAACGCAGTACATTTTATATTTAGAAAAAATCTTTTGAGATAAAAACGGAAATTTCCGATTTGTCATGGAATGTGGGTAAAAGCAAAAGGAACAACAACAAGCTTTTACCGAGAAGTATAAGGGGAATCATTGTTGGAAAGTCGGGTTGTGGGAAAACGACGTTGCTTCTAAATTTGCTGCTGAGACCTGGATGGTTAGATTACAACCACTTGCAAGTGTTTGGAAAATCTCTTTTTCAGCCAGAGTACAAAATACTAAAAAGCTCGTTCGAGAAGAAATTGTCGAAAAAGATCATTCTTGATTTGTTCAAGGTACAAGTGGAAATTGAAAAATTGAATTTAAATCTTGAAATGGTGATTGACGACCTTTCGAAAAATTATGGTGATGAAACCGATATAGAGTGTCAATTTTTTGAAGCAGCTGACGACGTGCCTGAACCAGAAGATCTCATTTCAACCAAAAACAATTTAATGATTTTTGACGATTTGCAATAGACCAAACAAAATAATGCGAAAATAAATGCGAAAAATATTATATTCGAGGGAGACATTCCAACGTGGGTTGTTTCTATCTGGCTCAAAATTATTTCATGCTCCCAAGACAAACCATCCGAGAAAATGCCAATTTCGTTTGCTTGTTTCCACAGGATTCAAAAAATGTAGGTCATATTTATCGAGACCACGTCGCTGTAGACATGAAAAAAGAAGAGTTTAAAATGTTCTGCAAGCACTGCTGGTCTCAACCCCACGGATTTGCAGTCATCGACTTGTTCTCCAAAAAGAATAATGGAAAATACAGAAGCGGATTTGACACTTTTTATTTTCCAAAAAATACAATTTAAAAAAATAATGTTTAATGAAAAAATGCCAGGAATTATAACCGATGTGGATGGAAAATCAAGCGTAATCACAACAGATTTTTTTAGATAAAATCGTTTTTGACAAAGGGAAAAGTTATGAAATGGCTTTTCTCGGTCTGAAGACGTACAACAGCATTCCAAATGTCAACAGCAAAAACAATTCTTTCAGATACAGCATGAACAATCGATACAATTGTTCATGCTGTATCTGAATCGTCAAATCAGAATCGTCAACAACGTCATCGGGTCGTCATATATCAATGGAACCCAATTAAATTGCATTTACTCCTTTTATCCAAACGTACGTCCAGGTTTTAAAATCATTGAAAGACCCACCCATTTGATTTATCTTCCCGTGAAACTGTGTGAAATTTCGACAATGATCACCCGCATCATTGATCAAAATGGAAGTTTGGTTGATTTTCGTGGTGAAGACATTACGTTCAGATATTACTTTCGAGAAATGAAATAAACATTATACAACGTTTTAAAAAATGAGCAAATATTTTAGTGTAAAAGTAAATGTTTCACAAGGGCAGACTGACAAAATAAAAAAATCGATGATGGATGGCAAGCCAGTGAGCATTAGGCTTTCAAAAGATGATTTTTATAGAAAAGACGTACTGTTCGTGACAGAGAGGCAACATGAAAAAATTGTGAACGCTCTCCGTCGAGGAGATGGAGTAACCATTAAAATGAACAAAACTCAGATTGAATACAACGCAAAAGTAAAAGGAGGATTTATTGGAGCTCTTTTACCTTTATTGGGAATGCTTGCAGCAAGAGCGGCTCCAGTGGTTGCAACAGGTTTATTAGGAGGACTTGCTTCAACTGCAGGTTCGGCGATGGTGGATAAAATTGCAGGCAGAGTAGTTTTTTATTTAAAAAAGAATGGAAAAGGAATGAAGATGAAACTCTGAGCGGAGACGGATTGTTTATAACACCGTGGGTAAAAGGAAGTTCAATAAAAGATGGAGCTTATGTAAAGAGCGGAAGAGGGTATGAAGCTATTGGTTCTGGTTTATTGCTCGGTCCAAATTCCCCATTCTCCAGCATCCCCTTTTTAAATTTAATTATGTAATATTGTTAAAAAAATTTCATTACATCAACGCACGTAATGAAAAATAATAAATGGCTTAGAAATGCGCAAAAAAATCATGGTTCACATAATGTCGAAAATGAAAATGGCGCAAAACTCATGAGTCGCAACATTTTAAAAAATTATGAAAAAATGAAAATGGCGCAGAAGCCGGTCTTTCTAGTAGTTTACATACAAATATACATACATACATACATACATACATACATACATACATACATACATACATACATACATACATACATACATACATACATACATACATACATACATACATACATACATACATACATACATACATACATACATACATACATACATACATACATACATACATACATACATACATACATACATACATACATACATACATACATACATACATACATACATACATACATACATACATACATACATACATACATACATACATACATACATACATACATACATACATACATACATACATACATACATACATACATACATACATACATACATACATACATACATACATACATACATGCAGAGCAGGATTTACAGGCAGGCCAAATAGGCCAACAAAATTAAATTTTAATTTTTTGAAAGTGCATACATTTTCATTATAAAGTAATTGTGTAAAAAATTAAAAAATTAAAAAAATTTCTTTTTTTTATTTTACTAAATATTTTTGTGATTAAAAAAAAAGTAAAATATTTTAAGACGAAAATTAAACAAAAAGCATTTTGCAACTTTTTGTTCATTAGTATGAATTAGTACTTTAACGAACAATAAACTCAACGATTTGATTCAACGTTTGATGCTTTTTTAATAACATTACGTTTTTTTTTTTATTGAAAAGTTAAACCAAGAACCTTCTAAAATATTATTTTCTAGAATCACTCGGTTCAACTTATCAAACCAAGAAAATAACTATAATTAGGGCTGTTTTTCTAATTAATTAAGATTTACAACAGTAGCAAACATTATTTATTTGCAAAACAGCCTTATTAATTTTCCAGATTGATATTAAAAACGGTAGTTAATAAATTTATTTTTTTATTATTCGCGCATAATGTTTTAAAATATTCGAGTTAAATTAAAAAGAATGCGTTAATTTTAAGAAAAATTTTGCACGCTTTAAGTAAAATATCTTAGTAATTGAAAAAAGTAATTGTTTTAAATTTTAAATTGAATTAAACTTTAAGCGATAATTTGAACGCTTTAATTAAAGTAAATACGCGCGCTGTGAAAAAAGTAATCATAAATAATAATCTTACTACAAATTTAAAAGAAAGAGCTCAATGCTATCAGGAATTGAATGAAAAATTTGTATTTTTAATAGACACGAGATTCAACAAAGATAAGCTGAAGACATGTGTTAATCGTCTGGTGGAAGATTACACGGAAGATATTGATGATAATTTATATGCAGAAATTGAACATCTACACCTGTATTTGAAAGAACATTTTAATACTCAAGTTCCTGAATTGTCCCATTTGGATTTGTATAATCTTATAAAGGAAAAACAAATGGAGGCTACATTTCATAATACTGAAATCATTCTTAGGATTTTCATATGTTTTATGATATCCAACTGTTCTGGAGAAAGGTCATTTTCAAAATTAAAACTAACAAAAAATGATTTGCGATCAACTATGTCACAAAAAAACGTTAAACAATTTTGCATTATTATTAAACAACGCAGACAAAATGAAGTCAATTAATAAAGATTCATTGATTGAAGATTTCGTTAATGAAAAATACAGAAAAAAGATTATGTAGATTTTAAACAATATTTTAAAAAAAATGAAATAAAACTTTTAATTACGTTAAACTAAGATTATATTTTTTTAAACTAAGGTATTATTTCTAAATATGGGGCCACAGGCTTTTTTTTGGCCTAGGACTCCTAAAACTGTAAATCCGGCTCTGCATACATGCATGCATACATACATGCATACATACATAGATGTATGCATGCATGCATGCATACATATATACATTCATACATAAATGCATGCATAAAATTGCCTAATCCAAATGAAAACTTTAAAAGAAATGACCATAAAAAATCCAAAAACAAATATTGCTCAACTTTAAAAAGTTATTAGCTTAAAGCCACAAATGTGTGACTGCTTTTTTATTTAGTGTAATCTTTGCATTAGTCTTTTATTAATTTTTTTAAAAACATAAAAATTCAGTCAAAAATAATTTGTTTCATAGATTTTTCATATGAATTTCAGATTTATTACTGAATAAGAGATCCATTTGCTTAATCAAAAAGTTGATATATGGCCTAAACTACTATAGATTGTATTGAGATGGGTATGGTAATCAACAGCTTAATGATGGAAACCAAAGTAGTGACACTGTTGTGTTAAGATGCACAGAGCTTTGACTCCACGTATGCCTAGAATAAGTGATCAAGTAAAATTAAATCTGATGAATTTATTAGGTTTACCCTAAGTCACTTTTGTGTTTTGTGGCTGTATAAGAAGGATCTCTATTGTGTTGGAGCACAATATTGACATCAAGAATAGATATAGCTGTTTCATGGCATAATTTGCTTCTCTAGAATGTTAAGAGACACACGAGGCTGGTGTTGCTTTTGACAAAAGACTTGATGAATACAGGTGGCTATTTTTGGTGTCATCATCTTTGTAATTCCACTCATAAACTTCTTTTTATTAAGACCAAACTTCTTTGACTTGTTATATTGTAGTCAGTAGTTTTAGCCAACTAACCTTACAATAATGTCCTTGAAGTTAAAGGTCACTTACAACTTTTTATTTTGGTACACAAAGTGAAAGTTCCAAAAAAATACAGGTAGTAAGAAAATATCATGCTCAATTATGTCTTTTCAATATTCAAAAAAATGGTGAAGAAATTAGTGCAGATTTTATGACTATATACATCCAATGATTTTTAATTCTTACTCTCTTTTCACTTTAGAGAAGATCCGAAAAGTCATTTAAGCAAAAATGTATTGTACTGCAGAATTTATTATTTTTCAAGTGGAGATTAATAAGTAGAAAAGACGATTGCTACTATTAATAATTTTATTTTTACAATATTAAACAGAATATAAGTTACTTAAGTTTCATAACTCTTTAACATGTTTTTATAAGGTTATGGAATATTCACTTTAAGAGACTTTAACCAGCATGATATTTTGTTGGAGTATAAAGGAGAAATAATAACTCAATCTGAAGCAAAAGATCGTCATGAGAAATTCTTTAATGAAAAACGTGGTTGTTATATCTATGATGTTAATTGGGGCAGTGAAAAAATCAGGTATGAAGATTTGAAGATTTATATTAAAACTACTGGCAAACATTATCAATCGATATTTTATGTTTCTTAAATTTATGGATATTTAAAACTATTTAACTTCATTTATACAAAACTCAAATTTAAAATAGTTAAATTTGTTAAGATAACAGTAATACCACCAGGCTAAGTTAAAACTCTAATATTGTCCTCTTTTCAGTCTGTCACTCTAATTTTGTAACTTTTTAAAAATTTATTTAGTCCTCTTTTCAATCTGTCACTCTAATTTTGTAACTTTAAAAAATTTATTTAGTATTGATGCAACCTTTTCAAGTACTTATGGGCGGTTCATTAATAATTCATCAGAGAAATTTGCAAATTGCAGGGAAAAAGCATGTGTAATAAATGGAAAACCTCATGTTATGTTTATGGCAAAATTGTTCATCCCTAATAATACATCCCTAATAATACATACCTGATAATGCATTAATTCAGTATGACTACGGAGATAAAAATAATAAGGTATGGAGAGATTCAGTATGATTTTTTATATTATAATTTATTTGTAATAATATTATTCTTTTTATATTATGTATAAATTCGTTTAGGCAGGTACCACTCAAGCTGATTAAAACTGCTTGTGAGAATTTAATTTGCATGAAGTATTTTTAAAAAAAAGTTTTTAGTTTTATGAAAAATGAGAATATCTAAGTTTCATTAACAGAAATTGTTTTGGTGTAAAGAGTAGTGTTTTGTTTTAACATCCAAACTGATCATGAATATATTGTGTATTTATTGCAAAGTATATTTTAAATAAATTTTTTATTTAATTTAGAAAGACTACTTAACACCACTTACAGTGGAGGAGGTGATTAACTCACTTCGTGGATAGGTCTTTTAGTTATATTGTTCAATGCAAATTTTTTTTTTTTTTTTTTTTTAAAAAAAATTTCAAGGAAATATTTTATCTTAACAACTGCCTTAAATTTTAAATGAAATATTCAATGTTAGTCTAATATTTTATTAAACTTGGCCTCTAAAGAAAAAGGTTTTCCTAAAAGCATTTGAGGTAAGTGAACTTTAAATAAACATAGTTTGTTAAGCATCTTGTTAAGCATCAACCATTTTGTTTTAAAAAGATAGTTGTTGTCCCTTAGAAACATTACAAATTCAAGGTGCTGTAGAAAGACTAGATATTATCAAATTTAACAGTTAAGTAACATGACATTTTGAAAAATTTTGAGAAAGGTTTATTGTTTTCTAGTATAATAATAAAACAGATTTTGATTGTTAACAAAGAGAAGTATTAAAGAAAGTTATCATTTTGTCAAAAATTATAAAAATATACATTCTATTTTTATCACAGAAATATGCATCACAAAATTATTTCACTTCTTTACATTTTAAAACATTAATTTTTTTTTTTTAATACTGACATACAGTTTTTCAATTTTGCTTTTTATTACAACAACTATTGCAAGACAAAATATACTCATAATTTTAATCTTTATTCGTTAACTCATTCTGCTAACATCAATAAGAATAAATAAATTTTTCAGATGGTAGGAATATAAATACTATTAAATGCTTGACTTTAATGTTCTTTTATTTGCTTATTACTAAACTTGTTTCTAGAGTGCCAAACCAAAAACTCTTTTTTCATCTGACCTTCATCCTGCAACTTCTATTCAACTTCAATTATTTCCTCTTCCGCTTCTCTTTCTTGATGCAGAATTTGAAGGGGTAAATTATAAGAAATCACATAAATGTGACATTGATAATTAACTAATTTTTAATTACAATATGCTGATAACAAATTTAAGAAACTAAGCATTTGAAGGCAGGCTGCAAATTTTAATTCTTATTGATGGTTTGTTGGTAGTTTAAGATGTGCTTTGTGTTGTTCCTTTATTCTTATATTACTGAATTTTTTTTAGAGTACCAAACCGAAAAGTCAGTTTTCATCTGGTCAGACTCCTTCTGCATTTTGTCCATTTCCTGAACCTTTTTGTCCACTTCCAGCATCTTCTGGTCTGCCTCACTTTCTGGATGTTGGTTTTTGAAAAGATAACTATAAAGAAATCAAACTGAGCTGAACTTTATAACCTAGTTTGAAATAACACAGGCTGATAAAGGAGTTTAAATACAATTAGTTTGCCTGTGGCTAGCATGTTTACGTTGTACTAGATGCTCTATTTGCAGTTTATCAAGTGCTTGTGTGTTTTTCTTTTATATTCTTTATACATAATTTGTTTTTAGAGTACCATACCAAAAGCAAAGTTTTCCTGTAGTCTTCATCCTGCTACTTCTGTTTCATTTCTTTTATTTTCTGGTTCGCTTCCTCATCTGGATTTTTGTTTTGAAGAGGTATATTATAAACAATCAACCTTTTTCTCTACGCCATTCTTTTGTTCAGTAATTTGTTGTTTTTTTAAAGTTGATTTTAGTAACATAATATTAACACTTTAATATTATTTTTTTGTAACATAATTTAATACCTTTTGCTGTTTTAAAGTTACCGTAAAGTTGTGAGATTTATTTATATATCAGAATATTAATTTTTCTATCATAATATAATATCAGCTATTGTATTATAAAGTCTCTACGACAGACTGAGATTTCTATGTTTAGTAAATTTCTTTAAATTCGTATAGAATAGGTTATTTAAACATACATATTTTTTTGTTGTTAGCAAATCTGCTCATGTAAATTTTTGTTAAATGTTTTGTATTTTTATCCAAAAGTTTTTTTAGGAAACTAAATCTAAAACTCACTTTACTACTGTACCGCTTCCTGTACTCTTCTCTGCACTTTCTTTTGCAAACATGATTTTTGAAAAGGTAATGCTTTTCTAAGGTGGTGAAATTTTTCAATACAATGTTTTTTTTTAAACTACTTTACGTGTGTGTATATTTCTTGAGTTCATTCACTATTTATTGATCATTTTTAACTTTAGAATGAAGATGAAATTGATTTTCTTAAAGTCTTAACTACTGAAAACCAGATAAAAGAAGATTTTCTACTTAGGAAAAATCTTTAAAGAATGTTTTCAAAGAATTTTTAAAAGATTTCTCAATTTCTCTCATTTTTCTAGGAAAAAAGAGAATTTTCTTAAAAATCCTAAAAATTGTATCATTAAAATAAATACAACATTTTTCTTAAGTATTTAAACTTAACTAATTAAATATACATAATGCAATTGGATCATCAGATAAGGAATTTAAGTAATCTATTAATTTATATTAAATAAATTTGTTTAGCTTTTTATATATTATATAAAAATATACATCATAATATTTTATCGGTTATTTTAGATTTGTCTTTATCTTTCAAAATTTTGAATGCCACTGATTCCTAATCAGATTAGCAATCAGGGCATTCAAAATTTGCTAAAACAATTTTTATATAAGGTATCAGCAATTAATAAGCATCATAAATAGGTTCATGGTTTTAACCTGGTAGACAATATTCACATAACAAAAGTTAAACTTTAGCTATTGGTCAGAAAAACTTAACAGGTTAAGGTAAACAAGTAAAAAAAAATTTTAAGTCTGAGTTGTTGTTGTTTGTTTTTTTCCTATCAAGTGGTTTTTTTTAAGAACTTGCTTCTGCATCTCTATTTCATACTATCCAGCTTCCTGCAGTTTTCCCTCCACTTTCTTTTACAGAGATGGATTTTGAAAAGGTAATATTTTTCAAAGGATAGTGAAAATGCTCAACACCAAGTTTTTTAAAAACATATTTTTTAGCAATAGAATGTTTCACGTTTGATGTTTTGTTGTATAGTGGAATCAGAAAATGATATTTAGTATTAGAAAAAAAAGATAAATATTTGATTTTTATAAACTTAATACCCTATTTAGCTTTTTAAATTTTAAAGAAAATTTTATATTGGATTTTTTCAGCACTTATTAATTTACATTTTTTCATCTACTTTATAAACAAAACATTTACATGTACATTTTGATTCATGTTTGGGATATTTTTGAAAGATTTTTAATTATTAATTATCAGCATCCAAAACTCCAATAAAAGTATTGTTATGTTATTTTAAACTATGTGGTTATGAAGTATGGAATTGTTTTTAAGTATGACTATGATAATTTTATTTTACATCTTTCATTACACATTACATCGTGCGCCTTCTTACTGTTAATTTAATGTAAGAGTTTTGGATCTTTACATCACTATTACATTTTCAAGTCATCCAGAACAATTGATGTTTCTGTTTATGTTTTTTTAAATACAATTTTTTTTTTAATTAAAATAATTTCTTAAGTTAAAAGATAGTTTGTAGATTTTATTTGTATATCATTAAAATTATAGACTTTAAAATGACTGTAATTTTAATCAGTTTCATACTATCTGGATTTTCAATGTTTAATACACTCAATTAGTGAAGAATATTAAACTTTATTCTAGTGAAAAGTTGTAATAATATATAAACTTTTATACCAGCATAGTTGCTCATCAATAGCTCTTTAACTTTTTAACTTTATCATTAGGATGGTTCAAAAGCAAAGCTGAAGAAGTATGAACAAATTTTTTTTTTATCATTTTTTTAATCCAGTCTTTAACTTTTTTTTCGTTGTTCTTTATATAGCGTATTTTCATCATAAGATCTCTTTTCTCTGCATTACTCTTCAATTTATCTTACTCTTTGATTGTACATAGTCTATTTAATGACTTTTGTTTCTGGGATTTTAAAAAATCAAAAAGAGTTGTTCCGAATTTAGAAAACCTGTAAAAATCACGGTTTTCTTTTTTTATGTTCTCATGAGTCAACAAAAAGAAACATTTTATCTACATTAAAGTTATCCATCATTAACATCATATTATTTTTCGGTAAAATATCAAACTGCATTTACATCTTGCTTTTTAAATATTGGTATTGTGGCTAGATACCAAAATAAAGGCTAAATAAAAGCTTATTACCCATACTCACTTCCTATGTATCTATAAGTAATATGAAGTTAAAACTTGTAACTGGCGAATTTCAGTGACTAAATAATTTATTTACCTTTAATAAAAGTATATTTTTCGATTTTTGTATAAGTTTGGAAAAGCGCAGAGCAGTAATATACCCCCGTGGAATCGTGTTCAAAAAAAGTTGTTAATTTTTCACGACATTTGCAAGGAAAGCAACATCTCTGGTCAAAAGAAAGTGCTCAGAAGGCTTTATCTCTCTTTCACGCAAAAGGTCAACTGAAGTACCTATTTTAATAAAATGCCCTTTTCCTTCTTGCATGTCTGTGGTGAAATGGATTGATGACCATCTAAAAAAAGTTCATCTTTTTAAGACTTCCGATAAAGATTATATAATACTTGTTAAAGCTGGAGTTAAATTTACAGCAAATGATTTAGATCGAAATAGTCCATTTTCTCCTAAAAAGTTAAAAAATAATAAAGTAATAGATAACTCACCTTTGGCTATCAGTGCTTTGAGTAACTTTATGGATACTCCAGTAACAGAAATAGTTGATCAGAATGTAGATAATTGTAATAGTCCGGATATTACTGATTCTTGTCCTTCGGACATCAGTGAAGTCTCTAGTATTCTTGAGAGTGACGATGAAAACGATGATCTCTTTATTCCCGAGGATTGTTTTTCTTTACCTCTCCATAAAAATATACAAATATTGGTTCAGAATTTTAAAAAATACTTGGTCGGTCCAGACAATCTTTGAGAAGAATACTCAGCAAACAGAACTGTGAGTGATGTTAGAAGATTTTTCCAACTAGTTGAACCTTCCAAAGATATTTCTAAGATTTTCAATTTTGAGAATGTCCGCGAAAAGTTTATTGCTAAACTTCTGGTTAAGGAGCTTAAAGCCAGTTCCATTAAGAAGTACCTTTTTTCTCTTTCTGATTTCTGCACATTTTTAATTCTCGACAAAAGTGCGATAGCTATTTCTGGTTGCCAAACTACTGCTATATCCGATATGAAGTTAAAACTTCATACCTGGAGAAAAACCTATAACAGAACTGACCGTCAAAACTTTTGGCTACGTCAAGAGCGCGACCATGAGTCATTGGTAACCCCAACTCAGGTTTCCGTGCATTTTGATTCACTTAACGCTAAAGAAGCTCGTAAATTGTTTGAAAAAACTGAAGACGGTTTATATATCATTTCTGTTGAAAAGCACAAAACCTTCAATACTTATGGTCACGCTCACGTAACTTTTGAGGCTGAAACTTTTCAATGGTTAAACATTTTTATAACTAAAGTAAGATCCCAAATAACAAGCAACTTAAGTAAAGGTGCGTCTGCTGGTGTGCGGCAAGTCAAAGTTGGCGACTCGCAAGAAATTGCAGACCTAATGGCGCACTCCCTCTCTAATGCTGAAAAGCATTATTATACATGACGAAAAATAAATACAGCTGCAAGTGCTACTAAACCGGTTAGTTCTTATTTTCAAGGGGGAGAAGTTACTTCAGTTTTAACGTCTACTTAAAGTATAAAAACAAGTTTGGTTGAAGATAGTGGTTTGAATCTTAAAATAAAGAAATGGACGGCATCAGAAGAAGACCTTTTAAGAAATACGTTTGTCGATGATATCCCCACAATGAGTGATGTTGTCGACAAAATGCCAATACTTGGAATTCAAACAACGCCAAAAAAGATTTATGACAAATTGAGAATCATCTTACGATCTTCACCTGCTAAGGTCTGTAAACTTTTTAAATTTATTAAATCAGAACTTTAACAAAACTACACCTGAAATATATTTTATAACCTTAATTTGTCAAGAGAAGTTCCATGTTTAAAATTTTCTTAAGATACAGTAGTTTTTTTAAACTTTACTTTAGACCAATGTTACACCAAAAAGACAAAAAATGTTTAACAAGCAAGACATCTTACTCTTGCATTCTACTTGTGAAGATCTTATAAATGGTGGACCGTTAAATCAAGAACGAATTGAGGATTTAGTAAAAAATTCCTTTCTATTTTCGAAATATAACTGGTGGCAATTAATAACCAGAATAGTGTAAAAACGAAAAAAGAGAACACTCTCCATGAAAGCAAGTTATTTTGTAACTTTTTTATCTTTTGTATTATATTATGTTAACATTAAATTTTTATACATTCTGCATACCATATTAATTTATTAAATTCTTTCAGAAAGAGCCAGATGAAAAGTGTCAGCCTGCGGAACAATAATTCAAAAAGCACCTTTCAACTTTTTTACTTAGAAAGATGCAAGCAAAGCAAATATCTGTTGTTTAGTGCATGTTTCGTTTGTTTTTTTTTTTTTGTTCCTGTTGTTCCTGTTGTTGTTTTCGAAATACCGTAGTGTGACGTAACAAAGTCTCATGCTATTAGAAAGTCCTTATATAACAAATGATTAGTTTTGTATTTTATAAAATAAATATTTACTTATGAAATGCAATTAGCGAATTAAAAACAAAAAGCAAGTTTCTTTCATTTTCAACTATTTTTTATATCAGTACTCTGTGTAATTTTATTTCCAGAGTAAGTTTGTGTTTATATAGTTATTCTACCAGCATATTTTGTCTTTACATTATTTATTACACAATATATATTTCAATCTGTATTAATATATATAGTATAATGAATATGTATAGTAATATATTCAAATATATATAGTAGAATTATATATGTATAGATTTTAATCGCGCTTTTATATACATTTAACTATTTAACACAATATATGTAATAATTATTATTAGATTTTTAGCAAATATATATCTTAATCTCCATCACTTTTTATAGCTGATTTATCCTGGTTAAAATGGTCACCGCAGTAGTAGGGAAATGCCGATTCTAGCGCACTGATACCTTTTCCATACTTAAGCTCACCTTTATAGAGATGCCGTTTCTAGCGCACTAATGCCTTTTCAGGACATGAAATAAATGTTTTTAAAATAATTAAAAAGTGGGAGTAAAAGTCCATCCAAGTTTTTGAAAAATCACTTAAATAAAATAATTTTTAAAGAAAAGAAAAAAATGTTTATTGCAAGAACAAAGTATGCAGGTGATTTGAAAGCAATGTTTGATCTTTTGTTTTATAATATGAAAATGGTGAGCCTAAGCATTAGCAAAGAAGGGTTTTATTTAAAATCGAAAACAATGATTAATTTAATGTTCGAAGTTAATCTTTCAGCAGACCAGTTTGACGAGTACGTGTTTAATTTTGACGAGCCTTTGTATATTGGGATTGAGAGCTATATTAGTAAGACATTTAAAACAATGAAGAGTAAGAGTTCAGTGACTTTATCGATTTTTAGCCATGGAAGTTTGGCGATTGATTTAAAGTCTTCAGATAATTTTGAGTATAGCATTAAGGTGATGACAGAGAGTGTACAAAATGTGTTTTTTCTTGATTATTTTTCGTATGATGCAGAGTCTAGAAGAAGAATTTCAGTTTCGAGATTTAGCGACATGTGTAGGATGATAAAGCCTACTCTGAATTTAGCGTAACAAGAGATAAAGGGTTGTTTATTTTTTCGATGAACACTCAAGATATTTTTTCAGAGAGTTTTAAGTTTGGAGTAGAGGATTTGTCAGATGAGATGAAAGTTTATAGCGTGTATAAGTTGGAACAACTGTTTCGAGTATCAAAGATTGTTTTATTTTCAGACGTATAGGATGTTTTTGCAGAGAAGTATAATCCGCTTATGTTCATGTCTACTGGAAAAATTGGAGTAATAAAAGTCTATTTTCTTTAAAAACATTAATTTTTTAAAAGAAGTTTATAAAATGCGCCTAAGAATGGAATGCTTGAAAAAGGTGAATTGGGTCCAAGAAGCAAACCAGAGCCAATAGGTTCATATCCTTTCCCTTTTTAATAAATAGTCCATCTCCGTAAATGGGTTTATTTTTAGTCCAAGGTTTTAAGTACAGCCCAGAACCTGCTACTGCAAGTTTTAATTCTTTTCCATTTTTGCTCATGTAAACAACACCTCGTCGAGCGATTTTGTCAACCATAGCTGAGCCAGCAGAAGATCCAACTCTTGCAAGCAGTCCAGTAGCAAGAGCAGGAACGACTCGTGTGTCGAGAGCGCTTCCAATCATTCCTAATAAAGGTAAAAGAGCTCCTATGAAACCTCCTTCCACTTTAGAGTTGTATGCGATTTGTCTTTTGCTAAGTTTAAGAGTGATTCCTTTACCATCTCCGTACGCTTTTTTAATTTTTTTAAGTTGAGACATAGTGACAGCGAGAACCCGTTCACCATCCAAGTCTTGAGGAGTGAGTTTAATGCTAGCATCAGTTTTATCATGCATTGCTTTTTTAATTTTATCAGCTTGTCCTTGTGAGATGTTAAGTTTGATATTTTGATAATTAATCATTTTTTAAAGAAAAGAAAAAAAATTCACGAATTTATCGATCGATAGCGCTGTTTGTGAAAAGGTCTTGCAACACAGAAGATATTCGTTCTCTAACATGAAATCTAAAAATGATGTCTTCTCCTTTAAAGTCGATTAAATCTCCATGTTGATCAATAAGTTGCGTTTGCATACTTAATATTTTGTTAACGGCAATGGGCAAGTAGATGAGATGAAAAGGTTTTTCACTGATTTTGTATCCAGGAGGAGCATCAGGATAAAAGGAGTAAATATCATTTGTTGATTTTCCATCTAAATAGGAGGCGCTGATAATGTCGTTGGTGACTCTAATGACTGAAAGTTCTTCAATTCTAACAATGGTTTCAGACTCATAATAGTCAATAACGCTAGTAACTTTGTCAGGATCAACAGGATCTTCTTTTTTCTCAACATAGGTGTATTATTTTTTATCAAATCCAAGAAGTGATGCTATGCTGTTGTTTACGTTAAAATCAACCCAATAATGAGTATTCGAACCAGGATTTCCGAAAGTGAGAGTAGACTTTGAAGTGGTGTCGCTTGTTCCGAGAATGACTCAATCCGCTCTGTTTAAAGTTCCGCATTGTTTTTTCATTTCTTTTTGCAAGTAATCGTTGATTTCGTTAATTTCGTAAGCGCTTCTTCAATGTAGATGGTGTAACTGATTGATCCTAAGTTGGGACTATATCTGAAAACGTTATTTTTAGAGGTGATGTTAGGATAGCTTCAATAAGTCTCAAGCCCGACTAAGTCCATTTCATACTTTTTATCAGTTCCAAGATCAATGGGTACGTCAAAGTAGGTTTTAATAACGCTACTATCTACCGTCGAGTTTTCTTTTTTAGATTTAATAATGAAATAGAATCCATGTTTTTTATACGTTTGGAAATTAAAAATCGCTAAACCCGCTTCTGTATTTTCCCTGGTTCTTTTTAGAAGATAAATCAATGACAGCAAACCCATGAGGTTGAGACCAGCAGTACTTGCAGAACATTTTAAATTCTTCTTTTTGCATATCACTCGAAACATGGTCTCTGTAAATGTGATCGACGTTTTTAGAGTCTTGAGGAAAGAGACAAATAAAATGGTGTTTTCTCTGATGGTTTGTCTAGAGAGCATGAAATTATTTTGAGCCAGGTAAAAGCAGTCCACGTTAGAATGTCGTCCTCGTATGTAATATTTTTCGCATTTGTTATGTTTGGTTAGTTGCAAGTCGTCTAAGATCATTAAATTATTTTTAGTAGAGTCTAAAAACTCAGGTTCAGGAACGTCTTCTTCAGTCTCAAAGAATTTGCATTCAATGACTGTTTTTCCTTCCCAATTTTTAGAAATTTCATCAATGACACATTCAGGACTTCAATTAAGCTCTTCGATTTTGTGTTGAATGTTGAAAAGTTCAAGTATGATTTCTTTGGGTAACTTTTTTTAGAAGGAATTTTTAAGTATTTTTTATTCAGGTTAAAAGAGGGATTTTCCAAACACTTGCAATCGGTTATAATTGGGCCATCCCGGTCTAAGCAGTAAATTAAGCAACAAAGTTGTTTTTCCACATCCCGATTTTCCAACTATGATACCTCTAATGCTTCTAGGTAAAAGCTTGCTGTTGTTTCTTTTGGTTTTACCAATGTTCCACGATAAGTCAATCACTTCCATTTTATATATAAAAAAAATTTTTTTATGAAATATAAAATGTATTGCATCAAGTGTAAAAGAGAAACAGAAACTGTTCATATGAAAAACGAGATGAAAAAAAATAATCGAAGTATGCTAAAAGGGACGTGTAACTCTTGCGGAACGACCAAATTTAAGTTTATTAAGATGGCTAAAGGAGGTGATTTGGTAGAGTCGACTAATAAACTGTCTAGCAAAGTGAAGATTCCATGGGCTAAGTTTCTAGGAGAAATGCATATTCCTGGGATGAACTTTGCAGGTCCGGGCATGAATTTGGATAAGAGATTGACTTCAACCGACATGTATCAAAAGTGGAGCAAGCCAGTGGATAGGGTGGACAATGCAGGGTATCACCACGATTTGGCATGTAAATATTTTAACGACAGATCAGCTTGCAGAGGAGCTTCATAAACAGGTAATTCATCATTTCAAAAGAAAAAGAGTTATTGTGAACGACGTCGATGAAATATGGGCTGCAGATTTGGTAGACATGCAATCGTTTTTAAAATTCAACAACGGCATAAAATATTTGCTCATGGTGATTGACGTGTTTTCAAAGTATGGATGGATTATTCCATTGAAAAAGCAAAACTGGTCTTGATGTGGCTGAAGCGTTGAAAAAAATATTTAAAAAAAGAAAGTGTTCCAAATTGTGGGTAGACAAAGGAAAAGAATTTTATAACAAACATGTGAAAGCGCTGGGAGTGCAATTGTATCCCACTGAAAACGAGGAAAAAAGTTGTGTCGTTGAGCAGTGAAACAGAACGATGAAAGAGAAAACGTTTAAATATTTTTCAGCTAACAGCACTAATAAATACATTGACGTTTTAGATGAAATGATGAAAAATTACAACAATACAAAGCATTCCTCCATCAAATGACACCAGTTGAAGCTAGCGAAGAAAAGAATAAGGTTTGGATGAATCTGTATGGAAAGACGCAAACTGAAAGACAAGAACCAAAATTTTCCATGGGTGATAAAGTGAGGATCACTAAAAAGAAGTCTAACTTTGAAAAAAGGTATACTCCGAGATGGACTGAAGAGGTTTTTACAGTGTCAAAAGTTCAGTATACAGATCCGCCTACGAATAAAATTGCTGACGCTAACGGAGAAGAAATTCAAGGTACTTTTTACGACCAGGAAATGCAAAAGACCAATCAAGACATATTTAGAATTGAAAAAATCATTCGCAAAACAAAGAGTAAGTCGTTAGTTAAATGGCTAGGATATTCAGATTTGTTTAACTCGTGGGTGGATAATAAAGAATTGATACGTTTTGAAAAATGAGTTAAGTAATTTTCTTTTCTTTATAAAAAGATGAATTATATAACTGTTAAGAATTTTGATGAGAGTAAATTATCAGTGGGAGAGATTCATTCAGCAACAAATCCAATTCAGTTTCAAAAGGTTCCTATGTAATGAGTATCCTTCAGGTAAAGGTCCAGTTGTATTGCGAACTCCTGTTTTACATTCTCTTGGAGTGTTTAAGAGTTTGAAATTAGAGATTAAAGAGTTGAAAGGTTATTCAATGTCTCTTCTGAGCGAGGAGGGGAGTAAATTTGAAGAGGTGACTGAAAAAATATCAAAATACCTTCGCGAGCAGGTTAAAGAGTTAATTCCTTTGTTGAAAAAAAGTGGAAGATTGAAGAAGATAGTAACAGAAGACTTGTCTATTTCAAAATCAAAGCCAAACAAAGAAAAAAGGGTCGGACATAGAAGTGAGTTCAGTCTTTTATTCAAAGAAGGAAGGTAAAATGAAAGTGATTAAAAATCCTTTAGAGTATTTCATCAAAATTGCGAGGTGATTGCTTCTTTAAAAATCGAGGGAGTGTTTACTGATTCAAAGGTAGAGTCTATTCAAGTGAGTGTTTCAGAAGTAATGGTTGTAAAGATTAATAAAAGTGTCATGACTGATTTAGAAGATTTTTAAATTTTTAAACGAATTTAAAAATGATCAACGTAGAAGGAGTTATTTTACCTAAAGAGCCTTTAACAAATTTTCAATTGATAAAGGCTGCTAAACAGTTAAAAATTAAAAACTTTAGAGGTGTTTTTGTAAGAGACCAGTTGCCAAAAAAGCCAAGAAGAAAAGAATGCGGTATTGTGAATACGGGAGATACTAGAACTAATGGATTTCATTGGGTGTGTTGGTTCAAAGAGGACGATAAAAAATATAGTTTTGATTCTAACGCCCAACCCCCTCTTGTGGAGCTCGTCGATTATTTAAAAAGTCCAGTTCTTTATAACAGCGAGAGAGTTCAATTTGGAGACACATCCTATTGTGGTCATTTATGTCTTTACGTCTTGAAGAAAATGGAAGAAGGATTGGACTTTTAAAGCATCATTGACAACCTTTGGTAAAAAAAAAAAAAAATCTGCAGTAGATAAAATGATTGACAAGTTTGGAAGGACAGAATTGGGAAAGTATTTATACAACCCTTATTTGGCAACAGCAAGTGAGCTGTATGTGAGAACGGATGGAAACAGCACTATTACTGCAGACATTGATTTTAATTCTCAAAAAATCATTAAAAAATCAACAAAGAATTATGTGGACACGCATTCGTCGGGAGGAACTGGCACGGTGATTGGAGCTGCAGACTTGGATTTAAATTTTCACAAAGCAATCAATTTAAACGAGCCTACAAGTCTTCATGACGCCGCCACAAAAAATTATGTGGACGTCAGTTCAAGCATGCGTATCAAAACAGACGGGTCAAGCACTATCACGGGAGACATTGATATGAATTCTCACAAGTTGATCAATGTCACTGATCCTACTAGTCTGCACGACGCTGCCACGAAATCCTACGTGGACACCAAAGTCGCTTACAATAATATTTCTTACGCAGACATCAACATGACATCACACAAACTCACCAATTTGGCTGAGCCCACATTGTCTTCAGACTTTGCCACGAAAAATTATGTGGACACTCACGTGATAGAAGGGACTGGAACGACAGTTGGAAATGCAGGTTTAGATTTGAACTCTCACAAATTGATTAACGTGACCAACCCCACCAATGCGCAAGATGGAGCGACAAAAAGCTATGTGGACGTCTTGTCGCAAAAATCAAACTTTTTAGGCTTGGTTCCAGGATCAGGATTCACATCTTTAGGATTAAAATCGCAAACGGTGGCTGCAGGTCTTCCTGATGCTGCTTTTGTTTTGACCTACTCTGGTGGACCTGGAATTTTAAGAAGATTGTGGTTGGCTTTTTACGGAACCGTCACTAATGGATTGTCTGTTCCTGAAAACGTTTTTATTCGAATTCATACAGACGGTGAAATTAACGTGGGAAATTATTCAGAAATCACAGATGCCGTAGGTATAGACCAAACCGCCCTCGCTTGCGACTTGCTCTTCTCTCCTCTTGGAGGACCGTTTTACGCCAACTCTTTGCAGGGATACAATTTATACAGCACCACTTCTTTGGGAGGCTTTTTCACACTTGACATGCCTTTCAACACAAGCATCGAAACTGTATTGCGAAACAAAACAGCTTCAGCCATCACCTACTGGATTCAGCCCTTCATCACCACACTCTCCTCCATTCCACCCTCCTTACCGTTTTACAAATTGTACTCGAGGGCGTTCAGATATTTCCAAACCTCTTACGGAGACGAATACGTTTTGATAAGATCCAAAGGTCGTGGAAATGGCGTGTTTTTGAAATAGATCAGAATGCACATCATCGGCGCCTCTGGAAACTGGTGGGAATCAAGAGTGAGAATGTACGATGGAAATTTACCTCCAGGGAATGGAACTGTGCTCAGTCCTTGGACTCCATACAATGCAAATAATTACACTACTTTCCCTGGGTTTGACAGCGACAGCAAATGCATTTTCTCTTCTTCCGGATTAGAAGATTTTTACTTGTCCTCATGGAACGGATCAAACATAAGCTCGTTCAACAACAAATCAACGGGACTGCTGTATCAGTCCACGGCTTCCATCAACTCCATCACCACCATCTCCTTTTACAGAAATTTCGGAGAAGCAGACTCCATGCCCAGCGTTGCACCTGGAAGAAGGCTCGTTGCCACGCTAAACTCAGGTGATGCTCAATGGGTCAATCCAGAAGCTTTTACCTTTTACTCGGACAAGCGTATTTATACGCATAAAAAAATAATTTTTTAAATAAAAAAGATGCAGTGTGTGAGAAGAGTTCATTATGATAAAAAGAAAGAGTGGAAAAAATGCGTTATTGTTCTTGACAAGTATTTAAAGCACCCTCAGTTAAAAGTAGGTGAGAGATATGAGATATTTGCTCAAAAAGATATTCATTTGATTCGACTGTCTAAGCAAAAGATTCTGTTCATGTTTGGTATTGAGAAGGGGATAGCGTTGGTGAATTTGAGACATGGTCTTAATGTAAAGTTGAATTATTTTAATCAAAAACATTATGATGATTTCAGAGCCTGCGGATCTGATCTTTATGGATATTTACAACAAAAGCGACAAGGACGTTATTGTTAAAAAAGGCGAAAGCTTGTACTTAGTAAATTTTCTTTAAAAATTATTTTTTTTGTCTTAATAAAAATGGATTAAAAAAGTTATAAAGAAATATATCCGAGTCTTCCTACGGCTCCCACTGAGGTTGAAAAATGTCATTCTTATCGACTTAAAAAATAAGCGAATTTCAGAAGGAGATGGACAACGAGAGAAAAAAGAGAATTCATTTAAGTAAAAAGTACCATCACGCTTTTAGAATTATATCTAATGTGGACACTTCAATGCAAGTGTTATGCATAGCTCTAGGTACGGTTGGAATTAGTCTTTTGAGTACGATTGTTGCCAACCCAGCAGCTATTACTTGTGAAGGTGTAGCTATTGGAGTAGGTTTTTTATCCATTGTTGGAGGGCAAGTGAATAAAAAGTTGTCGTTAAAAGCGGAAAAACATGAAAAGATTAAAGTTTTGGCAGAGACAAAATTGAACACGATCAGCGACCATATTTCAAAAGCATTGGTGGATGGAGAAATAAAAGATTCTGAGTTTCAGTTGATTTTGGAAGTGCTTCAAAAGTTTAAAGAGATGGTGGAGGAGATAAGATCAAAAGCTAAAAAAGGAATAGATAAGTTGACTAAAGAGTCTTTGATTCAAAAAGGACGAGAAGACGCGATTCAAACGTTTAACAACCTATTTAAAAAGGGACAATAAGATCGCTTATTTTTTTCTGCGTATTTTAAAAAATGACCTTTTATAAAATGCAAAACCCGAATAAACGGGATGAGATTGTGAAAGAGGTGTTGGCGAGAAGAAATAAACTTTGTCAAGACAGTGTGAATGAAAAATTGATGGATTCTCAATTTCAGACGGATGTGAGCAAACTGAGAGCAATAAAAAGGTCATAGAGAGTATTCAGTCTAAGATTGAACCAGTAATAGAGCCAGTAATAGAGTCTACTGCTATAGATGAAACAGTTCCTTTAGGCAATATTTCTACGACGCATTTGAGTCTTCAGAATAAAAGAGGGAAAAGAAATTTAAGAACAAGTTTGAACTGATTAGAAACAAGTGTCAATATAGCATTGGAAAAATAGGTGTTTTGTTTGAGGGAGATGATATGATTGTCGGAGGTAAAAAGTATGAAGAAACAAGAGGTCTTTGGGAGTTGATGACTAGTCCAAATATTTCAAAGAATTTCGACGTGACAGATTTGGCTAGTTACTCGGAAATATTGGTAGATAGCGGAGCCGTAAAGTCAGATCCAAGAATGAACAAGCCAAGAGCTTCAGAGATTGAAAAGTATAATAGTATTATTATTCCTATTGAAAAAAATCTCAAGTCTCAAAAAGGTTATGGAATTGTCGTTCTTCCAAGCGATCCGAATGCGTTAGTAGAAAAGCTTCAATTAACTATTGCTTCTTGTCGTAGTGGAAACACGGCTTCCAGAAACGAGGCTGTGAGCATATGTGATGAGCTGCTAAGACAAAAGGTGATTAGAAAAGACCAGTACAAATCAATTCAGAGATGCATTGCAAAATAATTTTTTTGCTTATAAAAAATGATCGTTTACAGAAAGAGATATGTGAGAAAACACGTGATTGGTGGAAGCGGTATATTTGAAACGTTTAAAAATTTCATGAGACGAGCGGCTGCGTCGAGCGCATCGAGAGCAGCGTCGACTTTGGCTCATAAAGTGGCGAAAAGCGAATTGGGACGAGAAGCGATTACGGCTGCCAAGTCTGCTGGAAAAGAATTAGCCTCATCAGCCATTTCCACTGCTAAAGATGTAGCTATTGATAAAGGCAAGAAGGTCATTGAAAAGGTGTATGTCAAGACATGAACACCAAAAATGACTCAGAAAAACAAAGACATTATTTCAGAGTTGGTAACATCTCCAGCTACAAAATCTGGATTTGTAGACGAGTATTCCATGGTGGGAGGTTCTTTGAGTCGTAAAAACGCCATTCGAATCCAAGGCCTGGTTAAAATGGGAAATGGCATGAAAATAATCTAAAGACGCGCGTTCGGAACTTCGGAACATCGGAGATAAAAAAATTTTTTTTTCTTTTATATAAAAAATGGCAAACTCCGAGATTTAAAATTTTACAGAAGAAGTCATGATTGATGAAGGAATCGAGAGATTCGAGTTTCACGAGTATGAGCCTGTGATCACCATATTAAACAACACTGGAGAGATAAGAATTAATATTGAACAGCAAGATTTGTTTACGCTTCCTTCTAAGGTTTATCTATTGGTTGAAGGAAGACTGACTAAAGCAGATGGGGCGATTTATGCAGACACAGATGCGGTTACTTTTGCAAACAACGGTATCATGCATGGATGCTGATCTTGCTAATAACTTTGGATTTATCAACAGACACGGTTACATTATTAAGCAACCTGTGGATAAAGGAACCTTTTCGTTTTGCATTCCTTTGAAACACATTTTTGGTTTTTGCGACGATTACGACAAAGTTCTTTTTGGTTTTAAGCACACTCTAACCCTTGTGAGAAAGAGCGACACTGGCGCCATATTTAAAGCTAATGCTACAGGCGCAGGAAAAGTCGATTTGACTAAATTGTCTTTGTTTATGCCTCATGTTACTCCCTCTCTCTTGGAAAGCAACAACCTTTACAAAATCAACGAGTCTAAAGTAGACGTTCCATTATCGTTAAAGTCTAGAAAATGCGATACCATTTCTGTTCCCGTGGCTAATACATTTAGTTGGAGACTAAGTGCGAGATCTTCTAGCGAGAGACCAAGATATGTCGTGATTGGATTCCAAACCAATAGGGATGGCAGTCAAGACCGAAATCCATCCGTTTTTGATCATTGTGATATTAAAAACATGTATGTGACCATAAACAGCGAAAGGTATCCTGCTGTAAACTATGACCTGGACTTTAAGAACAACAAATTCTCAAGGGCTTATAGAGACGCGTGCAAGTTTGACAACAAACTTTACGGCATCGACGATATTGCAGCTCAACCTAATACGACCGGTTTAAACTACAGATACATTTGCCCTCTCTTTGTTTTTGATGTAAGCAAGCAGGCAGCAAGATTTAAATCAACCGTGTTGGACGTTCAAATCAAGGCATTCTTTAATGCAAACGTTCCTGCTGGTACTCAAGCCTTTGCTGTAGTCATTTCTGATAAGATGCTCAGGATTAAATCCGACGGTAAAAAGATGAACGTTGTTTATTAATAATTTTTATGCCTCTTAAAAATGAGGTACACGAAAAAAGATCTTAAAAAGCTGCTGAGAGAAAACAACATCACTCAAACGTCTAAAAGCAAATTGTCTTTGTTGATGCTGGCTTTAGAAAACCATCTGATTGATAAGAGCGAATTGATGAAGGATGTTGAGGAGGATAGGCCGGTGAAAAGACCTAAAAAATTGAATTCGAGGTAAGAAAATTCATTCTTGTTTTAAAAAAGATGGAATTAGTAAGATTAGAAAGAGCAAATGAAGAATTTGAAAGAGAAAAAGAAAGCTTTGAATTGGAAAAAGAAAAATTTGAAAGAGCAGAAGAAAGATTTTTGAAGAAAAATGAAAGATTTAAAATAGCAAAAGAAAAATTTTTATTTGAGATGGAAATATGTAAATTGTAGATAAAAAGATTTGAAAGAGCAAATGAAAAATTTGAATTGGCAGAAGAAAGCTTTAAAATGGCAAGTTCAGACTTTAATATGTATAGAAGATCATTTAATGCAGCAAAAGAAAGATTTGAATTTGTAAAAAAAATCTATGGAAGAGGGGAAAGTTCGGATGATTCTTCGTCAGATGATGATTCCTCGTCAGACGATGATGAGCCTGAAGAAATGAGATCATGCACTCTTGCTGCTTAAAACATTAAACAAATATAATCAAGTATTAGGTCTTTATTATTTTCTCGATGAATAAGAACACCGATGTTTTATGATTGATCCATTGAGCAAACAGTATTCGGTGAAGATACTATTAGGTCGTAATTATTTTAATGATGGAAATAATAATCGCTTTATTCATTCCTTTGGAGATCGTTTGTATTTTATTGATGAGTATGGTCAACAACGTTTTATCTATTTTAGTGTTGAATTAAATGCCTTTTATTTTATAACTAACACTCATCATTTTATTAGTTTGGATGATTCGGATGATTCGTATGATTCGGATGAGTCTGGATATGAGACAGATGATTTAGATTGTTCGGAAATAAAAGAAAAGATCGAAAAAGAGATCGAAAAAGAGATCGAAGAAGATTGCAAGTGGGGATTTGAGATTGAACCTGATCCTAAATATAATATTTATGAATATGCATACGAGGATGAGAATTTGAGTTAAGAAAATTCATTCCTGTTTTAAAATGGAAAGATTCGAAAAAGCAAGAGAAAAATTCGAATTAGAAACAAAAAGATTTAAATTTGAAAAAGACATATTTGAATTGTTAGGAGAAGGATTTGAATTAGCAAGAAAAAGATTTGAATTGGAAAAAGACATCTTTGAATTGGCAAAAGAAAGATTTGAAAGAGAATCGGCAAGACATATTTAAGACATTTTTAATTCAAAGAATTAAAAATTGATTTGAGTTAAGAACTTTTTTTTCTACTATTAACAATGGATAGAATGACCGTGAGAGAGTTAAACATGATGACTGAAGACCGTGCTATCAAAGGTATCTCAAAAATGAGAAAAGTCGAGCTTATTGAAGCTGTTAAAAATACAAAACCTTTTATCGGATATGGACCTGCTCCACGCTGAAGGTTAACGACTGATGCAAGACCGATTCCTGCTCCAAGACCGTCGCCTGCTCCAATGAGTCAACCTCCCTTTGCTCCAAAACCGTCCATTATTCCACCTGTTGTGAGGTCTGACGTGTTAAAGCCTCCTCTTCCTCCAAAACCAGCTCACTTGTAAAATCTTAATATTCAAAGATCTCTCATCTCTTCGATCCACATTCTTGACAATCCTGTTGTCGATTCAACGCCTGTGCTTTCTCCTAGTTTATTTTCAAGGTTTACAACCGCTGTGAAAAATGTGGTTACTCATGGTTATAACCAAGTGCTTACAGTCATTGATCCTTACGTCCCAGTGTTAGTGAAGAAAACCGTAAGCAATACACGAGACGGAGTTGAAAAAAGAATAAAGTCTCTCAGAAGCATTGTATTAGGTAAACCGCAAATAAAGTTTGAATTGACTGATCATGCGCTAAATTATATTACCAAGCAATTTTCTTACAGCCCTTCTGTAAGTTATCAAGACCCTGCAGCCTTTCTAAACATGGTTAAAGATGCTGCGATTAAAGTCATAGAGATAAACACCAAAACGAACCTTGTTTTAACATGTTTTAAATGATACAGGTAAATATGGTTACAGGATTAGAGAAGATTCGAACTGTTCCTTTTCCTTCTAAATATGAAGTTATTCTCGAATCAACAGGTACTAGAGAGAGCTTTGAAACATGGAAAGAAAGAGTTCTTGAAAACATTGTTAATTACAGGAAAGAGGGGTCTAATTGGAAAGTGTTTAAAATTTTAAAAATAGATGTTAACATGATTAGTTACACTCCTCTTACCGCCTCATCCTATATTGAACTTCCTGATGACTTGAAAAATAAAAAGGCGGTTATCAATATAAAAAACAAAGACGATCAATGCTTTAAATGGTCTGTCGTTAGAGCTCTGAATTTAAAGAATAGAGATAATGAAAGAATTGACGAAGACTTGATTCTAAAATCGGAAGAGCTGAAATAGGAAGGACTTGATTTCCCAGTCAAGCTTAATCAAATCGACAAGTTTGAAAAAATTAATCCAGAAATTAGCATCAACGTTTTTGGGTATGAAAATAAAAAACCTTACCCTTTAAGAATATCTAAATTTTCAAATCGAAAGCATAGTGCTGATTTGCTACTCATTTCAAACGATGAGACGAATGATTATTGCCTCATTAAAAGTTTAAGTCGATTGATGTCCTCTTCTACATCATCACACCAACATAAAAAACATTATTGTAGAAATTGCTAACAAGGTTACGATTCATCGATAGCTACAGATTCATGGCTAGCTCATTAAAAGATTTAGCAGACAACCTTATTAAAGATGTGTTTCATGAATGTAAAACATTAGATGTGTGTAAGGAAAGCTGCCAAGATAAAAAAGGAAAGAGCTGCTATTGTAAACGAAATTGCAAAGATTGTAAAGATAGAAGTCTTAAAAAAGCTGATAAAATGTGTAAGAACCTTAATTTAATGTATAGCGGAACAAAACGAAATTTGTTATTAGGAAAAGGTGTGTACCCCTACGATTGGGTAGACTCGATTAAAAAGTTTTCTGAAAAAGCATTACCTCCCATCTAAGAATTTTACTCTAAACTTAACAATACACCTATTAGAAAAGAAGTCTATACGCATACTCAAAACATTTGGAACGAATTTGGATGTGAAACGTTTAGAGATTATCACGATTTGTACAATGTGTCTGACGTCTTGATTCTTGCCGATGTTCTTGAAAATTTCAGAGACGCATGCATGAAACACTATGGACTAGACCCTGCTTGGTATTATACCTCTCCAGATTTAGCTTGGGACGCTTGCTTAAAAATGACAAAAATAGAATTGGAGCTTCTAAGCGATGCTGATATGCTTCTCATGATCCGAAAAGGAATACGTGGTGGAATAAGCATGATTTCAAACCGGTTTGGAACTGCTAATAACAAATACATGGGTGATTCATATGATCCTACAAAACCATCTAAGTTCATCCAATATTTAGAAGCTAACAATCTATACGGATGGGCAATGAGTAAGCCTCTTCCTACTCACGGATTTGAATGGATGACTGAAGACGAACTTTTAAACTGGAAAAACATACCATGCATTTTAGAGGTTGATTTAGACTATCCTGAACATCTTCACGATGAACACAATGATTATCCTTTAGCTCCTGAAAGAATGACTCTCCACAAAGTCGACAAGATTGTTCCGAATTTAAGCAACAAAGAAAAATATGTCATCCACTATGTTAACTTAAAACTATATAAACGATTAGGTCTAAACATTAGAAAAATTCATCGAGGTGTTTGATTTGAAGAAAGACTTTGGATGAAACAATACATTGATCTTAACACTGATTTAAGAACTAAAGCTAGTAACGACTTTGAGAAAGATTTTTTTAAGCTTATGAACAACTCTGTCTTTGGAAATACGATGGAAAACATTGAAAATCATGTAGACGTGAGACTGGTGACTAAAGAAGAAGCTAATAAGTTGTCTAAAAAGCCTAATTTCGAAAGTAGAACCATTTTTGATGAAAAACTGATTGCCGTGCACATGAAGAAAACAAAGTTAGTTTACAACAAGCCCATTTACTTGGGAATGTGTGTCTTGGATTTAAGCAAAACTCTCATGTTCGAACATCATTACGACTATATCAAACCAAAATATAATGATCGTGCCAAGTTGTTAATGACTGACACGGGCTCTCTTATTTATGAAATCGAAACTGAAGATTTTTATAAAGACATTGCTGAGGATGTTGAAAGCAGATTTGACACGAGCGACTTTAATAAAAAACATCCAGCCGTTCAAAACGTGGGGTTCAAAGTTGGAGCAAATAAAAAGGTCATTGGCATGTTCAAAGACGAAATAGGAGGAAAGCAAATTGAAGAGTTTGTCGGGCTTCGACCTAAGCTCTATTCTTACAAGATTCTTAAAGAAAAAGAACATTAAAAGTGTGAAGGTGTTAAGAAAAGCGTTGTTGAAAGTAAAATTAAACATCAGGATTACAAAGAATGCTTAATGAATGGAGTAAAAAAGTTTGCAAAAATGAACATTATTCGATCTCACAAGCATGAGATTTACACTGAAGAGATTAACAAAGTTGCACTCAGCGCTGAAGATGATAAAAGAATCATTTTGAAAGATGGAATTCACACGTTGGCTATCGGGCATTATAAAAATAAACCTTGTTTTAATTTAGACGATAAGTTTTTCGATGATGACATTGAAATTTTAGGAACCTCGACTACTGAAAATTTAGACGATTATGCTAAGTTTTTCGATGATGATATAGAAATTTTAATAGATAAAATTCCAGCTATTGAGAATTCTAAAAATAAACCTTTTTTTAAATTAGTTGATTATGATAAGCTTTTCGGTCCTGATTGTTAGAGTATATTGAGTTATGATTTACTTAAGCAATTAATTAACATGAATATCATTTCACTAAACAATAAAATATTAAAGCAGTTTGACATTGAAGCTGCAAAAGACATGGAAAACTTTAAAAGTATGAAAACAGAAAAAGCTTTCTTTTTTAAAAAAACCATTCATCTCGTTCAAAGGTATGAAGACATTCTGCAGACAAAACTTCCCTTTGAAGAAATTGATAAATTTAGAGCTGAGAAAGAAGACATTCTAAGACAATATTTTCAAATGGCAATAAAACTTGTCAATTCTAAAAAGTGGAATCATATTAAAATTGAACAAAAGCCAATCTACTTTTATAAATGCAAATACTGCTTCAATGAAGACCCTAAAAATTTTGAGATGGATAACTGCAATAAAAAGTTTTGCTTAATATGTTCCTGCCAGCAGGATACTCTAGACATTAAAATAGAGTACTATCACTCCAATAGAATAAGTTCGTCAAGAATTAACCATTTCTAAAAATGCATCAAACAGTACAATGGAAAGCAAAAATGCAAAGTTCAAAAAGAAGTCTTTGATAAACTTAAAAGCAAATTTCAAGCTTTAAACCTTCTAGTAGACTCCAATAAAAAAAGCATCAAATATTCTAAAATTACTAAAGAGCATATTCTCATCCTCTTAAAGCAACTTGGGTTTTCCAATCACTATGAAAATGCTAACTATATGTATTTCGTGATGACTGGTAAAAGAACTCATGACATTGAATACTTAGAGGGGCAACTCATTAAAGACTATATAAAATTCTCTTCTCTCTATGACGCTTATTATGGAAAAGACAAGTCGAAACAAATTAATAGAAAAAGCTTTATTAGTGCGCAATATATGCTGTTTCAACTATTAAGAAACAGAAATCATCCTTGCAAAATTGAAAACTTTTGTTTTTTAAAAACAATTGACAAGAAAAAGATGCATGTTGAAATTTGCTCTCACCTATTTAAAAAACTTGAATGGACTTTAACTCCCACTTTTTAACTATTTTAAAAACATTTATTTCATCTCCTGAAAAGGCAATAGTGCGCTAGAAACGGCATCTCTATAAAGGTGAGCTTAAGTATGGAAAAGGTATCAGTGCGCTAGAATCGGCATTTCCCTACTACTCACCGCATTTATCACTTACATATCCTAGACATTGGCGCTTGAACATAGGAGCTAGAATCTCCATAGTGAATGATTTTTTATATTAAAATATTTTTTATATTAAAATTTCAACTTTATACACTAAGCACTACAAAAAAGTATTTTTCGAAAAGAAAAATCCTGGTTGGTTCCCTATAATATTACAATAATGAAAGTGTGTTATGTTTTTATTATATATCCAAAAAAGATTTTCTAACCAATATCCATACATGTTGTGAAAAATATCCATACATGTTGTGAAAAGTATCCATACATGTTGTGAAAAATATCCATACATGTTGTGAAAAATATCCATACATGTTGTGAAAAATATCCATACATGTTGTGAAAAATATCCATACATGTTGTGAAAAATATCCATACATGTTGTGAAAAATATCCATACATGTTGTGAAAAATATCCATACATGTTGTGAAAAATATCCATACATTTTCTTATGTACAACATACAAATGTCGCGACTTAGTCAAATATTTGTAATTAGCTAAGCATGCATAACAAAAGCTAAGAAATGAAGCTTTCAAATGACATAATAACTTATACTCTGCACTTTACTTGAAAAAAGTGGGCGACTTCAAAGCTATAATAATAATAAAAGATGCTTCAGTTTCTGTTTATTCTCTAATAAGACGTGCAGAAAATTGTTTGCTTATGTAAAACTTTCCTACCCATTTGTTAAATAAAACCCCCTCGTTAAACGATTTTTTAAAGAAAATTTTTACACTCTCAGTTATTTAGACTAATAAGAAATACATGAAAATGTGTATAACTTCGTAAAACACTTGAAAACCAATAAGATAGAATGTAACCTAATGTATGAACATAAAAGCATAAAAAACTTACAAGAACTCTATAATGTCGATACCTCAATGGTAGATGGTGAAATATCTATCTATCTGATTTGTATCATCATCATAAGCTTGCACGGTAAGTGGAGCAACTCTAAAACTAATGAAAAATAATAAAAAAGATTCCGAAACGAGTACTTTTGGTTGATTAGAGGGCTATCAAAGATAAAGAAGCTTATTTTACAAAATATTTTTAAGAAATGGGTTATTTTATATCCAGGAAGCTCAGGAAACTAGTTAATATAAGGCTAAAAAAGCATTTATACATTTTATAAAAGTTTTATTAAAAATTTTGTAAGAAATTTTGTAAGAAACACCCATAAAATATACTCAAGAATCATAAAAAGATTGCATGCAATTCTTATTTTAACAAACTACTCATTTAAAGTTAATTCTAATAAATTTCAAAAATATTGTCATGTGTGGTTGGAGCATATATTTTTTTCCTTAAAGAGAACTTATAAAATTGAGAAAAGTTCTAAAAACTTTCCTAGTGATGTGTTAAAATTCTTTGAAGAACCGATTTTAAAAGACTTTGTTTTACAAATAGAAAAAGTTTGTGCATTTGTAGTTGCACATATTTTTTATAATTAAAAATTTTTTATGCTTGTTGATTAGTTTATTGTTTTATGATTATAAGAAACTGTTGATTACTTTAAATATGATAAATATATATCACAATAAAAAAAATTAGTCAATAAATAAATTTTCTGAGGTAAGAGCAACCAACACAAATGTTAACTACGCAAAGTGTACTGTATGTATGCAGTTAAGGCGAACCTAGCAAAAAAGTAAATTTTATTTTTTATTAAATTATTGTTTTTTAAATTAAAAAAATTAATTTATATTAGATCTGCAATAGCAAATTTTATATATTTGGTGGTTTAGTGAAGTATTTCATGACACTTGTTAACATTGAAAAGTTAACTCTGGAAATGTATCTAAGGTGTTCCCAGCAATTCATAATAATGAAAATGGAAAAAAAAAAAACAATATCACCACATGATCCGCATTAAGGAAATTAGTTGCGAATGATCCATTTAAAACACAAAAGTAATGAATTATTTTTGCCTAAGATTACAATTCTAGTTCAATACGGGCCGATTAAACAGATTTGAAAAGGGAAAAAAACGGTATGCCTCTTTTAGTTAGTTCCATAGTTGGTGACAAAATTTCCGAAGAAAAAGGATTTCCTTTTTGATTCTTCTGTTGATTTCTAAAACGTGTAATGTTTAAGTAAAATAAAGAAATTAGTTTGTAATAACAGGAGATGTATAATTTTAGGAGGTATAAGTCGTTTTTGTAAGGCGTCTTTAATTGGTTATTTTTTCAGACATTTTTATTTTGGTTTAATTAGTTTTACAAAATTTTCACTAAACAAAGACTGGTAGAGGGCTTAACCACGGTTTTGCCGGGCCTTTTTTAAATTACAAATTAGGATTTGTTTATTTATTTCTAAGCAATATTATTTCGTTTGGGTGATAAGATGATTTGAAGACTCCAAGTGATAAGATAATTTAATCTTATTGTTAAATTTAAGGAAAATCGGTAATAAAAAAAATCAACCTTTGGTAACAAAAATAATAAATCCTTCTGTCAGGTGAATAAACTAAACTAATAAAATGTAACTTTTAAAATCTTTTTAAAAAATACATTTTATACATGATAGTTTTTAGGTGAAGTGCTTTAATGAAATTCACTAAAAGAGAGCAAAAAAAAAGAAAGGTTTTTACACTATCAATTTTAAAAGACCTCTCGTTTGTTTTATCAATTAACATAAAAAATCAATTGATAAAACAAATGAGATTTTTTGAAAGAAAAAATTTAAAACTTTCTAAATGCGTATGACATGCATATGAATGCCAGGTAATGAGAACATAATATTTTTGCTCATTGAATTCTGCATGGGTGAATATTACGGCTTTAAACATTTTCATATGAAGACATTTTTTTTTGAAGAATGGTTTCCCTTTGTTTAAAGATGTCCAAAGTAAAATTAATGTTTGACAATTTGTAACATTTAATCAAACTTTTGCAGCAACGTATTCTAATCAACGATTCATATGTGCTAAATAATTTTTGTGCTATATTTTTTTCTAATCCTTTTTTCACATTTTAAGTAGTTCGTTTTTTAAAATAACGACTTCGACCACTGGTTGATTACTCTAATGAGTTTCAATATTATATCTAATTAAAATTTCTTAATATTATTATTAATGTCCTCATTATAATTAAGTAAAACTTCTCTTTATGCTCATAATAGTGGTACATCCATTCTAGTATCGTGTCATATGCATAAAAGGTGGTCCAATTATTTAAAATATAAATTGATTGAAAAAATTCTTTTTCTCATATGTCATAAAAAAAAACTGCTTTTAAAATATGAAGACTTTGCGTGCTAAATTAATGTCAAAATAATTTTGAATAGGTATTATTTTATAATTAATATAAAGTGTCGCCAGCTCATTTTAATTTCCACCGTGCTTAAAAGCCACAACGGTTATGCAGCATTATTCCATTACTTTCCACGTCAATAAAAGCTAACAATCCGCTAATTGAACAGTTATTCTAATTTAAAAAGTTAATAATTTTGCTTAGTTGATTTTCTTAGTTCCAGCACGTAAATTGTTGAATTAATTACATAAATATCATTTAATTGTATCTGTTTGCACAACAACTCAGTAATCACTAATAGAATTTTAAGGTTGGAGGATTGGTTAGGGTAAAGTGAACGTTTTGTCAAAGTTATGAACTTTACATATTCTTCTAGTTTGATGATATACGAAGGTTTGGACAATTTACAAAAAAGTTTCTAAGAAGATACATTTTAACGGTAGCGTCGACCATCCTGTTACTTTCCCCTAGAGTTCGGACTGTCTGCGCAGATCTGCGCAGATATGCGCAGACAGTGTATTTTGTCAGAGCAGACGTCGGCGCCGACAAAATTTTCTGCTTTGCAGTCAAATTTTTGAAATCCAAAAAAAAAGTTTTAATCTTAAAAAATGTTTCAAGTAATATTTTAACTTTATTATAAATTCAGTGATTAGTAACAATGGGAGTTTTTAAAGATTCTTACAGTAATAAAAAAATATAATGCTGGCGCCTATTCGGTGATTTCTTGACATTCAATTTTATTGAGAATTGCACCATCTTCAAGAATGTAATCAGTCTTGTCATTTGTGTCCATCAGCACACTATTGGTATACAAGAACACCAGCTTTTCAACTCTCTCATTCGATTTTTTAGTCGCGAGTGAATAAATCGTAAGGTCGACCAAGCTCTTTCTGCTGTAGCCGATGAGCAGATCATTTCGTTAATAGGCTTAGAAATTTTGTAAAGAGCAGGATACTTATCGCGACCGAAAATGTTCCAATACTTTCGCGCGTTCATCTTAAATATTGTTTCCTTTTTTCTCTCAGGCAGCGCAGTCATTTCTCTTATAAATGCAATCAATTCATCTTCAGCAGTGTCAGCAATTTCAGGTTTGATCTTTTTGGCGAATTCAACTGTAGCAGTGATAAAATCGGTTTTATCTTCATTCAAATATAAACCTTCTGCGGCATTTTAGGGCGTTAATATGAAAGCACTTCCAATACCTGTATAAAAAAAAACCGAGGCGAGATTGCACTTTTTGTTGTATGTCTTTATTGTCCATATATGAGTTGTACATTTGACCAAAGTAATCATACACGAGAGATAATGGAGCTTCATCAATTTCTAGCTTTCCGATCATGTTGGAAGGAAATTCAATGCTTTTGACAAGCTTAGAGAGACGGTCCTAAAATGGGTTAGATTTTATCAACGCCTTAACAGCAGTAGATGTATTCTTTGGTTGAATTTCCTTCAGTAATGTACTTTCTCCGTCCACCAACTTAATAAGAACGTATTTTGATAGCTGGAAACTGCTCATTGATTTATAATAACTAAACCATCGTGTAGATACAGGCATGGACGATGAAAGAGAATATTTGCTGCAATTCGTCTTTCATCAAACTTTGCTTTCACGATGTGATGATTTTTCACATATTTGATGATTTTCACTGCATCTTTGAATGCTTTTGTGGCCTTAGTTGTATTTACTATGTCCTTCACAAGTTGACTCCATGAGCTCTGCATCCGCTAGCCGAGATGTGTGGATATTTCTCCTCGATGATCCTCCACGCTGATTTCATAACAGGAGCGTTGTCGCTTATGAAACTGGTAAATTTTTGTGAGCCAATCTTCTCCATAACTTGTTAGGTTGCCGCGGCAACTGCAGATAAGTTTTGAATGATTCCGAATGTATTTATCGAGGTGTAAAAAAAAGGCTTCTGATCGGGCGCTTTATTACAAAAATTCACTATGTGATCGCCTCATACGTTCGTCCAGCCGTCAGACATTAGTGCTAAGTTTGTTTCAGAATTCAAAATTTCATTAACAGAAGTAAAACATTTTGTGTATTGTTTGTCGAGCAGAGATCCTGACAAGGCTTTAGCATTCGGGATGACAGATGCGTACGATGGATTGAGCGACTAAAGAAATCCTTAAAGGCCTCCGATTCGACTAAACGAAATGAAATACCAGTACGATAAAAGAAATTAGCAAGCTTCGTGTCAATGCCATTTTTGACCTCTTCATTAATTGGTGGATGTACACGCTGCGTCGGTGAATCAGACGTAGACAGAAGTTGCAAAGAAAAATTGATTAGATGTGACGGTTCATAATTACGCTTCGAAAACAATCTTTTTTCCTCAACACTGGCGTTTGGACATAATGATCTTTTATGCGCTGCAAGGCGTTCCTTCGACCATTGAACAGCTTTGTTACATGCTAAACAAGTGCCAGAACGCTTCTCTCGATCAAGATTTGTCAAATAATTCGAAATTTGATATTTTCCATTTTAAACATTTTGAATGACGAAAATACACGATTTCTTTATTTTAAATCACTTTAAATTGTTGTAAGAAACACTTACAAAAGTTTATATCGATTGATTATATGTAGCTCGAAACAAAATGAAACAGATAAGTGATGAAAAACTCGTAAAAAGCAGATAATTATGCATAAATATTTTCAGACATTTGATTCAGGTAATTTAAATTTTTCGTTTCCGTTAAAGTGTCTGCGAAGACGTCGGCGCTGACGTCTGCGCAGGTATGCACATATTTTGTCTGCGCAGATCTGCGCAGACACATTTTCCGAACCCTACTTTCCCCACTCATTCTAGTTCATAGTCATTAGTCGTTAAAACCATAATGATATTTATTAGTCGTCTTACTTCATTATTTATCGCTAATTTTCTGCAGAGTATTATCTCATTAAACTTTTTTTAAATTAGATATAGCAAATAATGATCTATTATACAGCTGCGGACAAAATTACGTGAACGATTGCAAATAGTTTTTTTTAATGAAATTTTCAATGTCTTAAAATAAGTTTATAGTTTAATACTATATATGGTTGGATAGAGCGTTTTTTGCTCTATAAGATTGTGTAAAGTGTATTCTTTAATAATACGTATAAAATCATACATGTATAAACGTTAAAATAATTTCGAAAATTTTGAGCGACAAAACCACGTGAACGATTTATAAAAGCGTCATTTTTGATGCAAATTATATTATATTCACATCGAAATCAGTGCTTTTAAAAATCGTTCATGTGGTTTTGGTATTCTAAGAACTTACAATCATTTAAATTTCTCAAGATTATTCTGTTTAACATCAAAAAATTAAAAAAATTAAACTATAATGGTTCATCAAACTGATTGGGCAAACTGCAGCTCATGTGAAGATGTGAAAAGGTGGAATACATAAAATTATACACCGAGAAAAGAGCAAAAAGATCGTTAAGAAAGGTGGTCGTCCACGTATTACTGATAAGCGGTAATATTCCTTTAATTTCATTTTTTTTAATATTTAATCTTAATAATATTAATGTTAATGTTAATTTTAATGTTTAACATTTTATTTTTTAGTACTGATCGAAAAATTGTGCGAAAATCTCTTGAGAATCCACATTTGACAGCCCCTGAAATTCGTCTGCAAACAGGCATGGAAAACGTAAGCACACGAACGATTCAAAGGCGTTTAAACGAAGGAGGTCTTTATGGGCGCAGACCTGCAAAGAAACCATTCCTTAAGCCCAGGCACGTCAAAGATCGCCTACAGTTCGCTAAAGATCACTTAAACTGGACGGTTGAAAATTGGAAAACAGTTTTGTGGTCGGGTGAAAGTAAATTTAACATGGTTTGCAGCGACGGTCGAGGTTATGTTAGGCGTCCAGTAGGTAAAAGATTTGCAAAAGAGTATACAATAGGAACTGTAAAATTTGGGGGTGGCAATATAATGGTTTGGGGGTGTTTCTCCTGGGCTGGAATTGGTCCGTTGTACCGTGTAAACGGTATAATGGACCAACTACAGTACAGGGAAATATTATCTAATCAAATGTTGCCACACGCTTTAGAAAAAATGCCTCACAATTGGGTTTATCAACATGATAATGACCCTAAACATACAGCTTTGATTGTAAAAAATTGGCTCATAAATAATAGCATAACGGTTTTGAAGTGGCCTGCCCAATCTCCCGACTTAAATCCAATTGAAAATTTATGGATTGAAGTTGAGCGACGCTTGGGAGGTCACAAATTTCACAAACCGGATGAACTTTTTCGAGCCGTACAGTATGAGATGGCATACAGTATGGGAGGCATTACCAAAACAGTTACTAGAAACTCTTGTAGAATCTATGCCAAGACGGTGCAAGGCCGTTATCGATTCTAAAGGCTATGCAACTAAATATTAATGTTTTTTTTTTTTAGAATCTATTATTTGTTGATGTTAGTAAAATTATTCTTTTACGTTTGTATAATCGTTCACGTGGTTTTGTCGCGCAAAATATTTGATGCTTTTTGAACATTTAGATATGTTTAATTTTAAACAAATTATTAGAGAATACACTTTACACAGTCTTATAGAGCAAAAAACGCTCTATCCAACCATATATAGTATTAAACTATAAACTTATTTTAAGACATTGAAAATTTCATTAAAAAAAACTATTTGCAATCGTTCACGTAGTTTTGTCCGCAGCTGTATATACAAAAAAAAAAATTTTTAGCGTAATATTTTAGAGAACCAAGCAGAAATTTTCTTTTTGAAAATGATTAGGGAAACCATGCGATTCACGTTTGATTTCCATTCGGACTAGTTTTTTACGCAATAAAACACAATGTTATGAATCTTGCATTCATTTTTTTTATGTCATTCGATTTTAACTTACATACGTCATAAAAGCGAAGATACCGTTAACGAAAATAATAAGTGGAAATAATAGAAAAATTTAAAAAGTAGAAAACTAAAAAAGTATTTAATGAAAATCTATAATATTTCAATTTTTTAAAAGGAGTTTATATAAGCAATCAGTAAGCAAAGTTTGAAGCAAAAATAATTACTGGAAACAACCAATTTATCAATCTTAAAGAAAAGAAATTTACATATATTTAACCTTAAATATCGTAAAAAATCACCAAATTGATGATATACTAAACTTATATTAACAGAATATCTGTTTTATTGAGTGAACTTACGGCAAATCCACTTATTATCAAGATATTTATCCAAATTATAATAATAAAAATAATGATAACAAAAATAATAGTAATGAAAATAATAATAATAAAACTAATAGTATTAATAATAATGAAAATAATAATATTAAAATTAATATTATTAGTAATAATGAAAATAATAATAATAAAACTAATAGTATTAATAATAATGAAAATAATAATAATAAAATTATTAGTATTAGTAATAATGGAAATAATAATAATAAAATTAATAGTATTAATAATAATGAAAATAATAATAATAAAATTAATATTATTATTTATAATAATAATATTAATAATAATAATAATAATAATAATAATAATAATACCAAGAACAACAACAACAACAATAACAACATCAGTTATATTAATAGTAGTAATAATGATGATTATAATAATAATAACAATAATATTTATGATAATAGTCATAACAATAATAATCTTAATATAAACAGTTATATTAATCAGGTTTTTATTAAAAACTAATATTCTTTTTATAAACCCTTCAGTTTTTAGACTTGATGTTTAAAGGTTATTATGATTTTGATTATTAAAACTTTAATTGGTCACGTCTTTGCTTTGAGAAAGAAGTTCTCATTTAATTAAAAGTAGAATGTTTAAATTTTTAAAATAATGCAGAAACATATAAATTATATTAAAGAATAAAACAAACATTATTGATTCTATGCTATAAACTAATACTAATTCTGATTCTCCTTTATGTCAAAAAGAGTTTTTTTCTATTCACCTACAGATTTAAAACCATGGAAGTTCTTGGTCATATTTATACATATGCTGCCCATGTGCGGTGCACGTTCCTTTCCCTCTCCCTCCTTCTTCCCTCCGCTCCATCTTCCCCAAAATGCGCTACTGCATAAATTTCTTCATAAATAGATTTTTTTAAATTTTTTTCATAGTACCATCGTTTAATAGTAAAATTTCCTGAAACAAATTTGTTTTGCAATATTTTAATGATAAAGGTTTATCAATAATCGGTTTTAGATAAACATTATCTCCATTAAACGGGATTGTGAAAGTTATATTTTTAAATAAAAGTTGAAAAATTTATCAGGTGAAACAACATCAACCTTAAAAAAAGTATACAGTGAAGAACAAACTTATATCATACCAACATCAGTTTTAACAATATTTTTACTTTTGAATATTTTTTAAACTAAAAAATAACCATATACACCAATTAAAATCAAACTCAAGTAACCAAATATTATTAATAATGATTATTATTGTTAATTATGACTAGTAATACCTTGTTCACTATCTGATTTTCATGTTTAAAGTTATTTAAGCATTATTTAAACAATAGGAATTTGCATATTTACAAAAGCCTAAACACAGAGATTACAACTTACCGGCTTTGACATCTCTACGAGCCTTCATGGCACTTTTTGTTTCATCTCCAAAAGATTTATCTAACAAGCATATTTATTAAAATGAAAAGGATATTCTTATAGATCTTTATGATAATTTTATTTATTGAAAAATATGTATGTTTAAAGGATAACTTTTAACATTTATTAGCAATATAGCAAAATAAATTGATAAATTATTATATTTTGCTGCTAAAAAAATATATAAAGTTTATTTTACTCTCTGTAAAATTGACTTATATGAAACTATTTTAGTTTAAATAAACTTTTAACAGTTTAAAACAACTGAAGTTTTATTAGCTTCAAAATTTAGATGCTCGAGCTGACCAGGTAAATATCAATTGCAAACAATTACCTTGCTTTCTATTGCACTGTGAATGAAAAAACATTTCTTTTGTGATTATGCTGTCTGCCCACGTGTTTGTATTTTTTGTAGTTATTAAGAGTTTTTTAAATACTGGTGGATTTAGCGGCGGATTTTATTTGACTTTAATGGAAGTCGATTAACTAACACTGAAATTATTATAGAAAACCTCCGTATTACACCTGTTTGACAACAGGTGTAATACGAAGATATGTTTAAGCAAGTGCTTCTAAAAACTTTTCAAGAGCAACAATTTGTTTTTCAATTTTTTATTAAAAAAATTAATTTTCCAACATTGACCCTCACTGAAGTCCTTCATTGATGTAAGATACTATATTTGAGAATTTGAGATATATTTGGGAAGAAGATAAATCAAGAAGATACTTACTTTTCGACAAAACAATTTTATCAGTAAACTTACTAAAAAAGTTTATTTGAGATAAAGAAACTTTATAGGAGTTTTTTAAATATCTTTTAGAATATATACAGAATTGGACAAAACATTTGCAACCAACATCGAACAATGCTAAAAAGTGTTCCTAATTTTACATGTCTTAAAAACGAAACGAACTATACTACCACAGCAAACAGTTCAGGATTCTGGAGTAATAGCATGCCATGACATGAGTAATCAGCTGACAAGTGACAGCACACAGGCAGAATTTCGTTGACAAGTACCATTTTGCAGCGGACAAAACAAGTGCAACTTTTTTGGTTTGTTTCATTTTCTTATATCTGGTCCGTGTCAACGTCACGGAAGTTTTTTAATAATTAAAGGAAGTATCCAGAAGTCTCCAGAAGCATGCAGAAGCTTCCAGAAGTTTCCAGAAGAAGAATCTGGAAGCATCCAGTAGCATCCAGAAATATCCAGAAACATTTAGAAGCATGCAAACGCATCCAGAAGCTTCCAGAAGCATCGAAAAGAAGCATCTAGAATCTTCCAGAACAGGTTCACACAGGTTCATTTTACTATATAAGAGACTTGTAAATCGACATGTAATTCAGTCAGTATATGGAAGTCAATTAGTCAGTATTATCAAGACAGTTTATTGAAGTGAGTTTTATCAAAGTGTTTTATCGAAGAACATCAATACAAGAAGTGAAATAACGGGTCCGCCATCTAACTTTTTTTTTTCAACTAGTGCTTATTTTGTGAATGGTAACACTTAGCTCATGTCTGATTTGACAGATAATTAGTTTTATCCTTCCGTTGAACGAATATGGTTGTGTATACGCTTGAACAACGCTGGGAAATATTGTGACATTACTTTGAAAATCATGGTAATGTTGCAGAATGTGTGCGAAAATTGCGTACGGATTTTAGAAGAAGAGAAGCACCGTCAGCTCCGTATGTTCGTTATCTTGTGAAAAAAGTGAAAGAAACTGGCATCCTCATCGATAAACCAAAGCGTGAAAAGCCAAAAACAGTGCGTATACCCGAGAATATTGCTGCTGTGGCGGAAAATGTGCGTGAAGCGCCATCAACATCAATTCACCGTCGTTCTCAACAATTGAACATTTCGGAGACATCATTGAGACAAATTTTGCATAAAGACCTTGGTATGACGCCATACAAAGTCCAATTGGTTCAGGAGTTGAAGCCAACTGACCATCCAATGCGTTTTCGCTTCGCTAAGTGGGCCTGCGATCGACTTACAGAAGATGCCGATTTTGCCAAAAAAATCATCTTTTCAGATGAAGCTCATTTTGATCTTGGCGGGTATGTAAACAAGCAAAATTGTCGCATTTGGGGCACAGAAAACCCGCACGCATACATTGAAAAGCCGATGCACCCAAAACGAGTTACTGTTTGGTGCGGATTTTGGTCCAGAGGCATAATTGGGCCATTTTTCTTCGAAAATGAGCAAGGAGTGGCCGTTACAGTCAATGGCAATCGTTATCGGGCCATGTTGACCGAATTTTTGTTCACAAAAATTGAAGAGGAGGATATTGGCAACATTTGGTTTCAACAGGACGGCGCTACGTGCCACACAGCCGAAGCTACACTCGATGTTTTGCGCCCTATTTTTGAAGATCGCATTATCAGCCGCAGAGCTGATGTCGTTTGGCCACCTCGGAGCTGCGATTTGACACCGTTGGACTATTATTTGTGGGGTGCCCTCAAAGATAAGTGTTACGCCGACAAGCCAGAGACAATTGACGCTTTCAAGGACAATATTCGTGAAGCCATTGGTGAAATACAGCTGCACACAATCGATAATGTGCTTAAAAATTGGATCGATCGTGTAGACTACTGCATGGCCAGCCGAGGCAGCCATTTGAATGAAACTATTTTCCATTATTAACCGGAAGGATTGTACTTTCAAATAAAAAAAGACATTTGAGAAAATATTCAGTAGTTTTTTTTTATAGCATTTTCAAAAAAAAAAAAGTTATTTGGCGGACCCGATACAACAAGTGTTTCATTACATCAATACAGTCCACATCCAACTAAGACGTTGTGTTCCACAGAGCATTATTGTATCATCAAGGTAAATGTTACACGGTAAGCCTTAACAAGCGTGATTATTTCTTTTTATTATTTTTATGACTTCAAGTGCAAAAATGGCTCCCGACAGTCTTGGATTGGAACTAAGAAAGAAAATTACACTGATCAACAAAAAAAAAACTTTCGGAAAATATCTTGGAAACCAACACTTGTTTTAAGACAAGTAAGGCATGCTGATTACAAATATAGAAACAGTTTGTCTCTATCACCCACCGTTGTTGAGATATTTGGCATTGACCATTTATATATGTTTAATATTGTATCAAAGCAAACAACTCGCAGGCAAGTTACAGTAGAGCATATATCGCTGAATAGAGTACTACTTAACATAAATACACATAGTTTAAGATATAATACACTTGTAAAATACATAGGTATAACGTAAAGTTCCTCAAATTAAAAGTTAGTTTGGTTTGAATTTCTTGGCTGTAGACTTGCGTTTGTGCTGACAATTTGGCATGTTGCGCTGAAGCATCCAGCAATAGTCGGCTAACATTGCTGCACTCCATCGGCCTTGATAGCGTGACTCTATCACCGAGATGTCCTGATGGAAACGTTCACCATGTTTGTCACTAACAGAACCTAAGTTTTCTGGAAAGAAGTCGAGATGTGAGTCGAGGAGATGAATCTTGAGGGACATGTTACAACCCATTAACTTGTACGCACTAATGCACTTCTGCACAATATTTACATAGTCAGGAGATTTATTATTTCCAAGGAAATTGGCTGCAACAGACTTAAATGCCAACCATGCTTATTTTTCAGTTTTGCTGAGTAAATCTTTGAAGTGACTGTCTGCTATGATCTTCCTTATTTGTGGACCTATGAATACACCTTCTTTCACTTTTGCATAACTCAACTCTGGAGACTTGTTGCATAGGTACCGAAAAGCATCTGAGTTTTTGTCAAGTGCCTTCACGAAGTTTTTCATGAGCCCCAGCTTTATATGAAGTGGAGGCATAAGAACTTTTTCACGCTCAATGGCACACGCAGGACGTTTTTACTACCTGGCTCCATTTTCTCTCTAATGGGCCAATTCTTATATATATAGTGGTATAAAGTTGGTTATTCCGTATCAAGACTATGTTTCAAATATCGTTCTACGGGGAAGTTGGCAGCATATAACAAAGGTGGAAGACCGCGTTCCACCACTTCTAGAGAGGATTCTATGATCGTCAGACCCGTCAAGAAGGATCCCTGGATATCATCAGTCGAGATACAAAAGCAATTAGAGCTGCCTGTATCGGACCGAACAATCAGACAAAGTGCTGTTGAAGCCGGATTGTTTTCTCGACGCCCTGCAAAGAAACCGCTGATTTCACTAAAAAACCAGAAGAAAAGACTCCTGTTTGCTGCATCTCATATTGACTGGAATGTGCAGAAATGGCGAACTCTCCTGTTTAGTGATGAATCGAAGTTCAACATCATTGGGAGCGATGGCATTTACCGTGTACGTCGACCGGCCGGAAAACGCCTCGATTTACGTTACTGCCATAAGAGCGTGAAGCATGGTGGAGGCAATGTAATGGTCTGGGGGTGTTTTTCTGCTAACGATGGCATTTGCCGTGTACGTCGACCGTTTCATGTATAAAAATATCCTGAAAGATGTTATGTTACCTCATGCTGAATGGAATATGCCAATAAAATGGGTTTTTCAGCAAGACAACGATCCGAAACACACTACAAAAGTAGTCAGGCAGCGGTTTCAAGACAACCACCTATCGGTGATGGATTGGCCGCCTCAATCTCCGGATCTCAACCCTATCGAGAACCTGTGGGAGATCGTCAACCACAGAATTAATCTAGAAGGTGTTCGTAATAAGGATCAACTGTTTGAACAAATCCAAAAGGCCTGGGCAGCTATTCCACAAATTTTAATTGATCACCTGATCGAATCTATGCCTCGAAGATGCCAGGCTGTGATCGACAACAAAGGATTCGCCACGAAATATTGATAGCGAAATACAGCTTGGTCAACATTTTGTCGAGTTGCACTTGTTTTGTCCAGAAGGAAATCAACTTTTTTTAATACTTTTGATTAATTTATTAATTTTTTTGTGTTTAAATAATGAACTTTGTGATGAATAAAACTTGAAGAACTTTGTCTCTAAACAGTTACATAGTTATTTCTCTAAATTGAAAAAATGCAGCACTTTTATATAAAGAAACTAAATTAGCATTATTTGGTTACACTTGTTTTGTCCGACACTGTATATTTTTAAATTTTATTCTTTAACATTTTTGACAGAGATCGAAGAGTAAATAAGTCATAAGAAGTATGTGTACTATGCATGCATCTCTGGAGATGCACGTGATAAATCTGTCAGCATAAATTATTTTGAAAGGATAAAAATCACAACTCTTTTAAAAGTGAATGCGTGAATGAAGAAAACAATTTTCGTTATTGTAGGTTAACGAAATGGTGGGGTTAGTGTAGCATCATTTGTTTAAAGAACTTTTTTTTAAACTTCACTGCATCTTGTAATAGAGAAATATTTCAATTCATTAAAAAAAGAAATTTTTCTCGCCATGTTTAAAAAATGTAGAAGCGGTTAGTTGAACGAAAAAAAAAGGAGGACAACGTAAGTTAACGCGTTTATCGTGTATTGAAGTCGTCTGAGTCAGGGTTGTGTCTTGAAATAAGAAGCTACTGATAGCTTTCGTTAGAATATTAGAAAAAACTCCAGATCTGCAAAAGATCTAGTCATTTGTTCCATGTTATCTGTTATTTCATTACGTCTTCATATAAAACTAAAACAATTTTCTCCTAATGCTACCGCTCTAAGTTCATTCGTTTCAAAACTAAGTTGTCTATGATGACGAGGTTTGGAAGCGACAACGAAAAACACAACAAGCATGTAGGAGAGCGCGCTCGCTTACACAACTCAACGCCTAAGTGCAATTTTTTGAAAGAAGGTCTGTTCTATATATCAGGCAAGCTGGTATATTCCATTTTTATAAAATTCTTGAGTTTGGTAGCTAAAAAATTGAATTAACTCATTTTCGAGATCTTCTCTATTTCGAAACAGTCGATTCCTCATATGATTATCCAGGGCCAAAAACAGGTGATAGTTGCTTGGCGCAAGGTCTGGTGAATACGGAGGGTGAGGTAGAATCTCCCATTGTAAACGTGCAAGAGTTTCCCGCGTGATTTTTGCGGTGTGCGGTCTGGCGTTGTCCTGGTGGAATACAACACCTTTTCTGTTTGCCAAAGCTGCTTGTTTTAGGTGAAGAGCAACCGAAACTCTGTCCAATTGGGCTGAGTATATCTCAGCAGTAATGGTTTGTAGCAGGTATCGTTCACTCATAGTGAACGATACCTGCTGTAGTCCACCATACACACAGTAAAACCTTTTGTTGGTGAATGCTTGGTTTAGGAGTCATCGGTACTGGATCGTTACTGGCTAGCCAATGATATGTTCGTTTTTTGTTGCAGTACATAATCCATTTCTCGTCGCACGTCAACATCCGGTCAAAAAATGACACTAAATTGTGGCGGGAAAGCAATAAAGAACAAATGGTTAAGCGCTGTAGCTTGTTTGTTTCACTCAACTCATAAGGTACCCATTTGCTCAACTTCCAACGTTTTCCAAGTTGATGCAAATGTAAACGAATATTTTCATCACTCACATTAAGTCTTAAGGCAAGGTCCTGACATGTTTGACTGGAGTCCTGTTCGATTGCCAGCTTGATATCCTCGTTGTTTACGATGGATGGTCTTCCAGATCTTGGTTCATCTTCAAGATTTTCATTTCCAGAAGAAAATTTTTTATACCACTTTTGACCCGTCCGTTCTGCTATGGTACCTTCCCCAAAAGCAGCGCATATCTTACGGCAAGCTTCTGCAGCTTTGGTTCCAAGTTTGAACTCATAAAGTAAACAGACGCGTATTATCGCATCTGACACAGCCATACTCCACTTAAGACTTTTAAAATTAAAACGCACTAATAAAACTTATGAAACACACTGATTGATTCTCCTTAAAACAAGCTTTAATTTATATCCAAAATCATCCCCCCACCACAACCAGTTTTCTTAATACATTTCTTAGAAATAGGCAATTAGGAAAAACCGCACGAACTTTTTTGGTTGCCTGATAAAACTGAGAAACTGATTTAGTTTCTTTTAAAGTTGTAGGAACTATATTGGAACTAGATTATAGTAATGGAATAAGTTTACTCACAAAAGAATTTTATAAAGTTTCTTACAAAAGTACTTTTACGTTGTTTTTTTTTACTTTTGCGATTTCTTGTTTTAAATCACCGCCCATGTTCTGTTCATCAATCCAAACCTTATAACCGTTATCAGTCAAAACTTTATATAGATAATTCCCGCATTCTTTACCCGTTTTCTAATTATATGACACCATTGCGTCCCAATATTCGTTTTCTGTAGACATTTTGAGTTGTCAAAGTATTAAAACTTTTATTTTAGTGAAAACTCTCAGCGTATTAGATTGAATCTAATGAAAACATGTGAAAAGTCACAAACGCGTTCATGACAATTTATTGTTGACAAAATGGCTTAAATCAGCATGATTTGGCAAACGTATCAATAATAAATCTAAAAGGTTTTATTCATCAAAAATGAATTAAATATTAATGCAACTTTTTATTTCTTGATAACAACACAATGGACTTTAATTGGTCAAACACAGCCCATGATACATATTTGAAGGTGTAATCTTATGCAACTAAACTTTGTGTTAACTAAAACTTAATTTGATTGGTTAATAAGCGCTCCTTTTACTATATTCTTAACGTCCTAAAAAACGTGTAACAACAAATAAGATAAAATATTTATTCCCTTAAACGAATATTAAGTTTCTTTGTTCTAGGCTTGTTCATTTAAAAAAGAAAAAAAGAATTATTGCGTATATACTCATTGAACTATTTAGTTCTATTATCATTTTAACAGTGTTATTAAAAATGAGTTTCTGGTTATTATTAAAACAAAGTTAAACTTCAACGATGCTACTGCTTTACTTTTCATGCAGTTGCACATGTATGTACACAAAGCGTTTCGGCTGTCTTGCACTTTTCGTGCGAGACCGGTGTTGCTCTTCAGTTAGATTATTTTACGGCAATATAGATTGACTCGATCTATCAAAAGAAAAGCATGAAGTGGAAAAAAGAAAGAACTTAATGATAAATATAAAATAAAATCGCTCCATAAACGCAAACCCATGTCAGTCGCAGGAAGAATTAGCGAGAACACAAAGACGTAGTGTGTTATTGAAGACTATGAAACTTATTGCAAAAAGAACTTTTTAAAATTGCCAGCCAGCAATATTTTTATCAATTGAGATGTAGATATGGCGCCAGCAAATTCAAGTATACTCAAATTGAGAAATTTGCTCCAAAGTTCCTTGTAAGGCGAGCGATCTGCTCCTGTGGTTTGAAGAGTTTAGGATTTTGTTTACGAGGAGTATTTTGCGAGACACAACGTACAAGTGTGGATATATCGCGAAAAAAACAACAACGCCGTGTTCTACATGAAAAACGTCAAGAGAAAAGCGGTCAGAAAAACGAGGGCCTTTGCAAAATGCGTTTTCGAAAGCAGAATGACCGTGCCGGACGAATGCGACAAGCAAAAAATGTATTCGAGCATTGAAGAGCTGGAAGAAGCAAATTTTCGTCTGCAAAACAGGCAGACCCTGAAAATTGTTTTGAAAGAAAAGTAAAACTTTTCGTTGCACGCCTGCTCGATGCTGAAGCTGGAACACTGCTTTTACTACGAAAAAGCAGAAACTCGTTTGCAAAAGATGCAGCAGTACCCGAAATGCAGTCTTTTTTTCTCCAATCTGAAAAACCACGCATCGACCTGCGAAGGGTTTTACGCGAAAACGCCGTTCTCGTTTTTGAAGTACAATTTTGCGGCGAAAACATATCATTGGGGAGCAGCCGCTCCGTGCTTCCGTTTTTCATGACTTTCGACACCGAGACCGAACTGGTGAAACCCGAACCAGAAAAAACGACGGCCACTACTCGAGAGCTGGAACTCATAAGTACATTTGTTACACGTTTTCTCTCTACTGCACTTACCCTCCTTTGGCTCGTTCGCTGTTTGGGGAGCGATGTTCGGCCGTGTCTTAGTAATATGAAAACACCGAAGAGAGCATGTCCCGCCTCCCGCTGTCCGAAAAGGGAAAACTAACAATGCGTGGTGTGTCGAGAAGAGTTGGACTTGTGCGTGTCTCGAAAAAAGAACCCCATTGTTCGGTTCGGGGGGCAGCGGCTCAGCTGCCTCGACTCGGTTGCCTTGCAACCACGTCGTAGATCCTCCCTCACCGCCAGTCCGACTCATAAGAGGAAATATCAAAAGTTCGCTGTTCAAGAGCATCACGCGGATCGACATGTTCAAACTGAAAGAGAGCACTCAGAAATGGCTGGTGTAAAAAGCGTACGAAGATTTAAAAGAAGATTTGCGGGTCCGGCGCAGCTCTATTATTTTTTGTGCGCGTTGGAAGAGTGTTTCGAAAAAAAATCCAACGCTTTCGACGCGGAGTTGCTGGAAGAAGGGCTTTTCGCGTCCACCAAAACGGTGTGGGGCGTTTTTATCCCCTTTTTGCCGCGCCGTCTTGAACCGAGAACTGGAAAGCGGGAGCCGTTTGAAAAGCGTGATTTGAAAAACGCCAAACACCCTTGGATCAACATGTTGAGAATGTACTGCGCGGACAGACCCAAAACCGATTTGTTTTTTAACGTGATGATGAGAAAAGTGTACCAGCTGTCTTGTTTAGACGGAAAAAAGCCCGGATTGTTGGAGGTGTTTGGCAGCGAGGTCATGAAAAAATCCTTTCTCGAGCAGCAAGACAAACTGATGACGCTGTTTACGAATCACGTTGTCGTCAATCACTGCCAATGGACCGAAAAGACCACGGTCTGGCGCACAACAGCTGCAATTGGGACGGAGCTTGAATCGCCTTTCCCATCATAAACGTTTACGCTCACAACTCGTGGTTCGACATCCAAGTGCTGAGCTTGAGCTCTTCGTTCGAAAAGTGCTTCAGCTTTTTCAAAGAAAAAGTAGAAGAAGAAGAAGAAAATAAAGAAGTGGAAAAGGAAAATCCCAAAGATCCTGAAGAGAAAAATCACAAAGACGTCGCGCGACACTGTTCGTTGGAAAAAAGCTCTTCACCATCGCCAAGAGCGCTTCCAAAATCGCTCTTTACACATTCGACGGCAACGTTCGAGTCGTTGACAGTTTGAAAATTCTCAACCAGTCTTTGGATTCCGCCACTTCCATGCTCGGCGAAAAGCTGCGTCAAACTGTGAAAGAAAACATGGTGGCGTTTTTGACGGAAAAAAAATCATTACGGAAGGTTTTGATCGCTTCGAAGAGCTGAGCGCGTTGCTGAACAAAAAACGGTTTTTCCCTACCAGCAGATCAACGACAAACGATTGGATCTAGAATACGGAGAGTGTCCTTCGATTGAGCTGTTTGCCGACAACCATCTGAGCAAGAGCAAACCAAAAGAGGAGGAAATGTTAAAAATTGCGCCCGCTTACGAAAAGGTCGCGCGAATGTGGAAGCTTTTGAGGTTGAAAACGCTGAGACCGTTGCTGGAAATATACGCCGTGATGAACACGATGAGCTTGGGCACCGTGCTGATCAACTTTAACAACAAGATGTTTGAAAACACCAACTATCGTATAATGAACGTGGTGTCTGTCTTCAAGTTAACCAGCTTGTTCAACGCGGTTGACAGAGGAGTTTCGATTCGCTTCCCTCAGTCGCTCGAAAACCACGAACTGATTGAAAAAATGCTAAAAGGTGGAATGGCAACCAAAAGCGTTTGCAAGTACGCGGCCGACACGACCGACTTTCCTATCGGCGTCACGCTTCTTTGCAACTACCGACAGTGCGTGAAAATGTACGACGAAAACGGACAATACGCTCGCGCTCAATTGGAAATCAACAAAATCTACTGCGTCGTTTCTTGCTGGAATTTTCCGCTAACGCGAAACATGGTCAAAAGCAACATCAAGCGCAGGCAAGAAGCTCTTCAGCGCGGGAAAAAAATCACCGCCAAAAACTGCAAGTTGTGCAACAACGATCATTGCGGATGGTTTTATCAAGACGCGAGTAAGCGCAAGACGTGTGTTCCCGTCAACCATCAAGAGAAAGCCTTGCAACACGTCGTCAAAAGAACGAGAACCATCATCGAAAGATTGAACGACGACGAAGGGTGGGCGTTGCGCGACGTTATCGAGATGATCGACCCTCGTGGAGCGTTATATAATCGACACTTTTGCTCATCGAATACGATAGGACAGAACGTACGTCACTCCCATATATACCTACGACGAGTATTACAAAGAGTATTTAAGGGAACACCTCGTTCGAGACAGCATGCAAAGCAACGTCAACGGCATTCGGATCATCGAAAACACCCTCGATTTTGCCAAAAACCTCAACAGCAAGATGTATGTGTTTAGATGTACGTGAAGTAATGGAAGAATTTTGCAATCATTATCGGTTGGAATTCGTTTGAGCGTTGAGCAAAAGTTGCGCGGGAGACGTTCGAAAACTGTGCAGCAACGAACACATTGCGGCGTTAAAAGAATGCGAAGAAAATATCGTAAAGGATTGGTCGATTTATCAAAACAGACGGCGCATGATCGACAATCACACCGTTCCTCATTTTAAAAAAAAGCGTATATAAAGTTTTTTTTTCGTGCGTTAGGGAAAAAAAAAAATAAACGACATGACCATGGCCGTCTGTACTAACAGGCCTCGTAAACGCGTTAATCGGGGCCTAGGGCTGGGGGCTAATTTAATACTCTTAAGCTAATCTTGTATTAATAAGTTCTAGCGACATCTTGGTTAATTTTCAAATTAAGTAAAATATTATCTTGTTTGAATCTAAAATCTATCTAGAATGCCTAAAAAATGTTGCGTGACCAACTGTAATGGTAATTACAATAAGCAAAATAAAGAAAAAGTTTTTCGGCTTCCTTCTGAAAAAGAAGAATATAATCGTTGGATGAATGCCATTCCACGAGATAATGTACCTGACAGCCCAGATACAGTTGTTTGCGAAAGACACTTTCCACCTGGATATCCAACAGTTACCAAATTTGGCCATAAAAGGCCTCGCGATCCTCCATCAGTTTTCACATGTGTCAAGCCTAGTTTGGTACCTACTTTTTCACCACCATTAAGAACAACTTTTAAAGCATCTTCATCTGTCCGGAACATTATAGCCGATGAACTTGATATGTTTTTAGCTGCTGATAAGATTTCATGTTTTAAATCATTACATCAGAAGCTACAAAATAAAGAAATTGATTTTGGTGTAGTTGATGTAACTTGGTATTTAGCTGGTGAACATTTGCTAATCATTCAGTCAACAGACTTTGAAGAAAACTCTTCAATTGTCAGATTTATGCTTAAGATTAAGAATGATCTTACTTTTGAGGGATACTTTTGTGGAGTTAAGTATAAAATTGCATCTCTATCTCAAAATAGGACTTTCATAATTGATTCTTGCTCGAAATTACAAGCTATTAATTTTTTGAATAACTTAACAAAAGGCAGAAAAATTATGAATCTTTTGCAGCTCATTCGTGACATGAGCTCTACTACAATTGGGAAGAAAAAATACAGTACAGAAACTATAGTTAGAGCATTTGATTATTTTGCGATTTCAAGATCATTATATGAAAGATTAAGGGAAGATTTTGAACTTCCAAGTATTTCCCTCTTAACAAAGCTAACTTCAAAGCTAGATTCTGCAATGGATGATACAGAGTTTTTAAACTCAGTTTTTTCAAAGCTTGACTATGAAATGCAAAAAAAGTGTATACTTTTAATTGATGAAGTCTATGTTAAATCATCGCTTACTTATCATGCTGGCTCAGTCTTTGGTAAAGCAGTAAATAAACCAGACTCTTTAGCAACAACTGTTTTAAGTTTTATGTTAGTGTCACTTTATGGGGGGCCACAATATCTGTGCAGAACTTTACCAGTTTGTGAGCTTGATTCTGAATTTCTTTTCGAACAAACTCAATTTGTCTTAGAAGGAATAAAGAGAGCTGGAGGGGTACCTGTAGCACTAATATGCGACAATAATCGAGTAAACCAAGTACTATTTAAAAAGTTTGATTGTGTTGATCCATGGTTGACTCAAGACAATATGTTCTTGTTATATGACTTTGTGCATTTACTTAAATCTGTTCGTAATAACTGGATCACAGAAAAAAGTCAAAAGTTACGTTATGAATATGATAGGAAAACGAAATATGCATGCTGGTCTAGTATCTTAAGCTTGTTCAAACTCGAAGGAAACAGCATTGCAAAATTGTCTAAACTTACAAGTGTGTCTGTTGCACCAAAACCTATTGAGAGACAAAAAGTGTCTACTTGCCTACAAGTCTTTTGTGATGAAACTGCAACTGCTCTAAAATCCAACAGCAGCATAAAAGAAGCAGATGATACCATTACTTTTATTGAAATATTTGTAAGATTCTGGAAAATTGTCAATACAAAAGGACCTTATGCTGATATTCGATATAAAGAACCAGACAGAGCAGTTATATCAACTTCAGAAGATGCTAGACTGGCATTTTTACTTTCTCTTGCAACAATGGCAGAACAAATGTCCAGCAAACAGGGAAACAGACAATTTCAGTTGACCAGAGATACAGGTGCAGCTTTAGCTCATACGTGTCATGGTTTAGTAGCCATTACTAAATTTTTGTTACAACATTCTTTTAAGTATGTAATACAGGGAAAATTTACAACTGACCCACTAGAAAAAATGTTTGGAAAACTTCGTCAAGGATCTGGAGGCACATATTTTATCAATGTGCAAAATGTCGTAGAAAAATTTAAAATTCAGAGAGCAAAAATAAGTTTCCATATTGGTATAGATATTAATTCTTTATCTGCAGAAAGTGGACATAACTGCCAAAAATGTGGATACTATCTTAGCAGTAATGCTATTGATATTTTGACAATTTGCCTGAGTTAGAAAAGAGTTAGCAAATAGATACAAAACGAGGGGCCGTTCCAATGCGTCAAGAAATCCAAACACGACATTTTCGATCCTCGTTTAGATGCCTATCCCGAAAACAGCACTTTGGTAGGACCCACTAATTACGGGAAAACGACTATGGCCTTGAATCTAATCAAAATCGGCAAGTATCTGGACGCCAAAATGCTATTCGTGTTGCAGAGCAGACTTCACCGTTGCAGCTCGAGGCTTGCGTTCCATCACGACTTCGGATTACAATCGCGTTCGAGCGGTATATTTGACGATCGTGGAAAGCGTGGAACGGTTGGACCAAGCAATATTGCGCATTTCGTCGTTGAGCTTGAAAGCTTTTGGCGTGCAAAATAACAAAAAGAGACAAATCAAAACGTTGGTGCTCTTTGACAACATCAGTCCTTTGTGTTTAAAAAGCGAGCAGCATATGACTCTTTGCTCGAGATTATTTTTCACAGCGCTCCTCATCATTCGGCTCAGTAGCAAAACTTGGAATGGCATAACAAGCTGGTGATAGTGTTTAACGCCTGTTCTTCAATTCACACAGTGTTTCAAAACGAGTTTCCGTCCGGCGGACGTCGACTCAAACAGCCCATTGTCGATCTGTTGGACAACAAAACAAAAGAAGGCAAGCACTTGGTTTTTTTTCGAAAAAATGGCAGCGTGGCTCGTTTGAGAAGCGCGTTGGACAATTCTTCGCAGCAAGAAGTTTTCCTCTCTTGAAAGAGTTTATCAAATTGCGTTTGTACTATTATGCTGACGAGTACGCGTTTTCGGAAAAAAAAAACAAAAGGGCAAAAACGAAACGATAAAAGCGTTTGTTTGCGAAAATTTGACGGCGTTAAAAGATTATTTCAACTCGGTTAGTTTTAACAAATAATTGCAACAAATATATGTCGTGCGTGACAAAAAAAAGAAAAACTTGCATCATTGATTTGTTGAGATTTAAATTTGATTCTGCTTATATGAGTTCTGTTTTTGATTTGTTAAAAAACATGAGAGAAAATGTTTGGCAAACACGTCGACTTTTTGTCAAAGATCCTTCGTCGACAAACGAAGAAATAAACGAAGAAGAAAACGAACGAGAAAAAAACGATCGCGTTCGAGGGTTTGCCTTCCAAACCGCTGTTTCAAAACGACAGCAACGATTCGATGCACCATTGTATGAAAAACGAGCAAGAGTACAATTGAATGGCCTTGTCGGACATGAAGCTAGAAAACGTGCTTCAAAACGAAACCGTGGGAATACCCGTTCAGCTTTGTGGGAAACGTGGAAACTCACCGAATGAAACGGACACTTGTTTCGCAAGCTTTTAAAACACGACCATACCTACGCCTTTTACAAAAGAATAAGATACATGGAATTGTCTCGTTTGCTTAATTCTCGTTTGCTTAATTTCAAGTTCGACTTTGAGCGGAGTTGCGCATCCGAACCAATATTTGCCCTCTAATGCAAACGAGTTGATCCGGAGCGAGCGCGAAAAAACAATCATTTTCAAAGACGAGTTTAAATTGCGTTACCCTCCGTTAAAAACGCCTTTGCAGTTTCCTGATTCACGTTTCAATCACGAAAACGAGCGTTTGTTTTTGAAACACATTTCTCGATCTCCCGCAAAACTCGGAGGGAGTTTGTCTTACTTCGACATGGAGGTGTGTCATTCCGTCGAAATCAATCATCCTCAACTGAAAGATTTGAAGATTTGAGTCGTTTACGGAAACAGAGCGATGGACGTCGACGAAAACTTGAAAGGCTTGTACGAGCATCTCACCAGCGACGCGCCAGACAATTGTGAGCTTGACGAAAGGGAAAAGTATTTTTTTTTCAAACTGTCGTTCAATCAATAACCGACGGCGTTTTACTGAGCGATCGCTCTTTTCCATTTTCAAAAGCCTGGAAGATGCAATTCAAAGCTGACGTCACTTTCAAAAAAAAAAAAAACGTCGAATGGGAAAACGTAGCTGTCAAAAAAGATTTGGAAACGGATCCGTTTTATCCCATCACGCAAGGCATGTTCGCCAAAACTTGGCTCGGAGAAACGCCTTCACAAGCTGGCAAAATTCCCAAACGCTTCTTAGGAAACGTCGAGAAGTTTTTGCTGCAATGGGAAAGAACGTTGATGATGAGATACGCCAAATTTGCCGCTAAAAATCAACACTATTCATTCATTTATGTTCAACTGCGGACGTTACACAATACAAAGCTGATTATGTTAGTATTTAATTAAATTCGAATAAATTTTCTTTGTTGTGAAGCTTGGTTTAAACATATTGAGACTATTACTTTGCAATTCATATACAATTACAATTGTGATCTCTGGTAATTTTGTCGATATATCATGAATACTTTTGATTTTATCAGTAGATATTTAACTCACGTATTTAGAAAATGCAACTGTACTCGATGGTTTCGGCACATTATTTACGTATGGTCACGTCAGTAGACCGCTACAGTTTGGGGCACTACTGAACAAAAACAATGGGGCACATCTGAACGTGTTCAGGTTTGCCCCCTGGTTTGTTTGACATGCCCCCATAGGTCATGTTTGACTTTAAAATAGGTTTTCGCCAAATTAGAACTACGATGCTGTTATTAATTCTTAGATCTGTAGTTCATTAGTCCTCTCTCTCTCTCTCTCTCTCTCTCTCTATATATATATATATATATATATATATATATATATATATATATATATATATATATATATATATATATATATATATATATATATATATATATATATATATATATATATATATATATATATATATATATATATATATATATATATATATATATATATATATAGCTACTAAACCCTGCTAAAAATGAAATTGGAAGAATCAGTAAAAATATACTATCAAAAATAAACCATGATATCAAACGTACACTTGGTCTCAATCAATGGATATGTACGCAAAATGTCACTGATTGGTTTAAGATAATCACTGAAAAACACCTGTATAAGTTTCTTATCTTTGACATAAATGACTTCTACCCTTCAATCAATGAAAATCTTTTAAACAACGCAATTAGCTTTGCTGAGAAGCACGTAACAATTAATAATGATCAAAAAATGATTATCAAACACGCAAGAAAATCGATACTCTTTAATAACGATCAAGTTTGGGTTAAAAAGAAAAGCGGTTTGTTTGATGTTACCATGGGTGCTTTTGACGGTGCTGAGGTTTGTGAACTTGTTGGCATTTTCCTACTTTTCCAACTATCGCAACATTACAACAAAGCTGATTTTGGACTATATCGAGACGATGGTTTAGCTATATTTAAAAACACCAGCGGCACGCAAATGGAAAGAATAAAAAAGCACTTTGTTCAAATCTTCAAAGACAATGGCTTACTTACTTCCATCCAATGTAATTTGAAAATTGTCAATTATCTTGACGTCACTTTAAACCTCAATGACTGCTCTTTCCGGCCTTATAGTAAACCTGAAAATGTTTTAAGCTATATTCATGCTGAATCCAACCATCCTCCTAATATTTTAAAGCAGATCCCGCATTCCATCGAGCTACGATTGTCTGCCAATTCATCTAGCGAACAAATCTTCAGAAATTCTTCTTATATGTATGAGGAAGCCTTAGAAAAATCAGATTACGACCAAAAGCTTATATACATCCCCAATTTACAACCTGTTAACAACAAAAGTCGTAAGCGAAGAATTATCTGGTTCAATCCTCCTTACAGAAAAAATGTTTGCACAAATATAGGAAAGCGGTTTTTAAACCTGGTCGACAAACATTTCCCAGTTACCCACAAACTCCATAAGATTTTCAATAGAAATTACATTAAAGTGAGCTACAGCTGCATGCCGAACATAAAAGACATCATAAATTCCCACAACCAAAGCATTCTGCAAAAAAACCAGCAGCAAAAAAACCAGCAGCAAATAAACCCCAACATTACAGAAAAAACCTGTAATTGCATCAATAAAACTAAGTGTCCTTTACATCAAAATTGTCTTGCAAAAAACATAGTCTACCAAGCCACCATCTCTTCCAGCAACCCAGTAATGAAAGATAAAATATATTACGGCATCAGCGAAACACCTTTCAAACTAAGGTATGCGAACCACCAAAAATCCTTTAACATTGAAAAATATAAGAACGACACAGAGCTATCGAAAGAAATATGGAAAATGAAAGAAGAAAATTTCACACCTATCGTTAAGTGGAAGATAATCAAACATTGCAAATCGTACAACCCGGCCACAAAATGTTGCATGCTATGCCTGCATGAGAAGTACATGATTATTATGTTTAATGAAGGTACCTTATTGAATAAGAAGAACGAATTGATTTCAAAATGCAGGCATAGAAATAAATTTCTTCTTTCGAAATTTGATACTGGTGACTAGGCCTATATTATGCCTTTCTTTTCTTTTCTTTCTTTCTTTCTTTCTTTCTTTCTTTCTTTCTTTCTTTCCTTTCTTTTCTTTCTTTCTTTTCGTTCTTTTCTTTCTTTTCTTTCTTTTCTTTCTTTCCTTTTCTTTTCTTTTCTTTTCTTTTCTTTCCTTTCTTTTCTTTTCTTTCTTTTCTTTTCTTTCTTTTCTTTTCTTAATTTCTCTATTGCTTTCTTTCATTTCTTTACTTCTTTATTCCTTTCTTTCTTTCTTTCTTTCTTTTCCTCCTCTTTTTCCTAATATGACGTCAGAGCACACGATACAGTAATTTTTGCAATTTGTAACGGTTTTTATAGATTTTTGATTTGTATTTCATGGCTGATGATTGCCGCTAGGCATGAAACTTTAAGTACCATACATAGTTGTTGTTTCTTCGTTTTATATATATATATATATATATATATATATATATATATATATATATATATATATATATATATATATATATATATATATATATATATATATATATATATATATATATATATATATATATATATATTAGGGGAATTCAAAAAAAGTAAATTTTTAAATCTAAAAAACCATAATCAAGCTAATAATTTAGGGGAAAAACGACCGAAAAGTGGTCATTTTTGGGCGTCTTGAGGAAGGGGCTCTATCTTTTTTTTCTGTTATATGTATATAGGCCTATATTTTTGTTTAAAAATATATGGTTTTTTTCTTACTTCTCAAAAATCTATGTTTGGTGGTATTGAAAATCATGAAAATTAGTATTTTTGTGGTTAGGTTAGGTTTATATATATATATATATATATATATATATATATATATATATATATATATATATATATATATATATATATATATATATATATATATATATATATATATATATATATATATATATATTTATAACCAAATAAATAATGTGTATATATAAACACACACAGGGCTTCTCTGACTATTCTCAAGACATGCCGGAGGGGGCAACCAACTTCATTTTGCCAGAAAGAATGAACAGTGTTTGGCTGTGACCTCAGCAATGTCGTTTATCTATATTGATTTAACTACTATTTATCTATATTGAAAAATCAAAATGAGTAGATAAAAAGATAAATTTCTATTCAAGTTTTATAACAGAAAAAACATTTGAAAATCTAATAATAATCAAGTTTTAACCACACCAAGCCCCATTTTTAATCACACCAAGCCCATCATTAAACTTAATCTTCGAAATTGTACTGATTATAGATCGAACTTTGACCGCAGTGAGCAATCTGTTGTGCTTTTCAGTTTCATCAGAATATCTATGAATATACTGCTCCATCATACCAATTGACCGTTCTGAATTGTCATTTACAAAAATCAAAGTTTCAGCATATTTTTGAAAACTTTTGAAGCATGACTGAGTATGCCAATAGTTTGGTGGAAGTGAGAGCCAGTCTTAAACTCGTTGCATATCAAACCCAATCATGTCAAAAATCAGGTAAGAAAAGACATCAACCAAGGCAGACAAGGATGGTGGAATATATGTATTCATTTTATAAATTTCCATGATATCTTGCTTTACTTTATTCTCAGGTTTAAAATAGTCAGAGCTAGGCATATCAAATGACAGAATTGCTGATTCAATTTTTGCCTTCTCGTCTGATGCTAACTCATCATCTAGTAAAACTAGAGGCATCATTGTTGAAGCCAAATACCAGCAATGTTTATACTGAGACTCTAATACAGCATCGACAGCTAATGGGTTTGTACATACCTTCTTGTACAGATGCATTTGATGTATGGCTGTAATATCAAGAAAAGGAGCTTTGATGACATCCTCAGACTGTAGATACCATTTTGCATAAAAGCAAACAATAAAATCTGTAATAAGCTTAATTTCAATTTTTAGTTTATCATTTTCCTGAACAAATGTAAGTTGATTGGACAAAAGCAGAAGCTTTAGATAATAAATTGCTTTTCCTAAAAATCTTTCATGATGAATAGCACCAGTTTTTCTTACTTTTTCTGCAAGCTCACTTCTATCATCTCTTATAATACCTGGTTTACCAACGTATGCTTTGCAAAATGTTAATGACTTCATAGCTGCCTTTTTTAAAAGACTGCTTTTAACCTTATTCCAATCAAACCGTAACAGTAGTAATGAATTATAGTTAAAATTAGGTTCTTCAAAAATATTTTTTAGCTTTTTGAAAAGAGAATTATCAGCTCCATTAGTTTCTTCATTGGTCACTAGTTTCTAAAAGTGAAGCATTCTTAATTCAATCACATGATGCTACATGCTATTTGGAGGAGATATTTATCTAGTTCCTTAGATATTCTGGAAACTGATCCTTTATTCGTCCCAGTGTTGGATGATGTTGTATCAAAGCATATTCCTCTAGTTTTTGACGTAAGTTGATACTCATTAATTAAGTTCATTACACCTAAGAACTGATCTTCACCAGTGGATTACACTAGTGGAGGTACTCCAAGTAGGTAAGTCTCTCCATTAATGTTAACTTAAACAGCCATTCTATCCCTCTTTAAAATTTTTTCTTTAATTCAAACAAGGTTTTGCTATCAAAATGAATTAAACATGGATATGGAGATGCGTCTATAGCTGCTTTAACATCTTCTTTTGAAATGGTTGCCATTTTTCATTTTCTTTTTTCATTTTTCTATATGCGGTAGACTGACTGCTTTTAATTTCTTTAAAATCAACACCTGATTGATATAGAATTGCATTTGCTACCTTGTTAAGATTCTTTTTCTTATTTAGTTTAGAAGTTTGATCTTTTAAGTCAGTTGCCAGCATTATGCCGCGTCCAAGAACGGAAATCTGAAACTTCTTTGAAGAAGAGGTGACTCAAAGTGCAGCTGGTGAAACCCAGTAAACACAGACTTGTTTAGAATTGGTCAATATATAGTCAAAATTAGTCGATAAATTTACAAAACGTTTAGCGACCAATTATTGATCTAAAATAGACGTTCGATTTTTGATCTACATTTCAAACTTTTTGACATATACGTTAATTAAACGTCTATCAAACGTTTAGAATTTCGACTTACATTAGTTAATATCTAAAAGTTGGATTGACGTTCAATAAACGTATATGCTAAAATGTCTTAATGATGCACTTCAAACCTACATAGGTTTGAAGTGCATCCTTTAAACAATTTATTTAAACCGTTTATTTAACGGCGACCAACGTTTAGATATTGACTTACGTAAGTCTATATTATAAATTTTATTGACTATTAGAAATTGAAACAGACAAAAATGAGTCGCTCTGACGTCAAACGAAAACAATCGAATCGGCCGTCCTGTTGAACGAGGTGCATTGCGCAGAATAAGGAAAAATCCTCAAGGAATTTTTAATAGTAAAGAATGTGATAAAAAAAATAATTATAAACGCATGCCAAAAAATAGCATATATTTTTTATATCAATGAACAAATATTTAGTAATGATTACCTAATACCTAATAAAATCATCATTTCGGTAATTTTGTATAACAGTTGATTTGCAATTAGCTGTTTCTCAGTTAAGTTATGCGAAGAAGTGGTAAGGTTACCGGTACATGTGATATAAAGATTATAATACGTGAATAAGTGATTATTAAAGAATTAGGAAAAATTGTATCATGAGAAAAAGTGGATATATTTTTTTATAATGCTAAAATTTAGCCATGCTTATAGGCATGGTGTACACCATGCCTATAATGGACACCTATGTATGTATGGACATGTGTCCACTTTCTTATAAGAAAATGGACGCCAAGTTTATCATGAGAAAAAGTGATTATGCATCTAAGCATATCCACTTTTTCTCATGATATTAAACTATTATAAATATAGTTATTATTATTCATAAGTAAGATAAATTTTTTATGTTATAGTAAAACATTTAAAGATATTAATTTAACAATGTTTATAATATTTTACTTATGTCTTTATTAAGTAACCTCTATGGTTAAGAGGACATAACCTCAGAATTTGCTAATTTACTTATTAAAAATCAATTATAATTTACTGATTTACTAGGTGTTATTTATCATTTATATTTTTTCCTGCTTCGAAAGACAAAATCAGTTGAGTATTTGTAATATGAAAGAGTATTTGTAAATGTATTACATATTAAATATATTGATTTTGTAATATACAATGTAATACAATTGACTATATATATATATATATATATATATATATATATATATATATATATATATATATATATATATATATATATATATATATATATATATATGTATATATATGTATATATACTACATACATATAATAGTTTTATGTTTTAAATTAGGTTTGCAGTGCATTTTATTGATAGAAAATGACTCCTGAGTACCAAAGAAAATATCAAAAGGTGATTAAGGAAATGGGGAGTTTTTTGAATGCTGATGAACAGGATAATGTTGAGATGTTAAAATCTTTGTCTAGACATGATATCGATGTACCTAATTTTGATAACTATAATGAGGATGGTTTTGAAACTAATAGCCTGAGTTTCGTTAATAGTAGCTCGGAAAGTGAAGGTGAATCAGATAATAGCAATGAAGAAAATTTGAGAAACGATTTGGCTGATTTGGCAGTTAGATGTAAAATGACGCATGTTCAAGTGAATGGAGTGCTTAGTGTCTTGCGGAAGTATGGTTTTGATCTTCCGAAGGACAGTCGTACTCTTTTAAAAAGTACAAGAACAATAGTTACATACAAAAAATGTGGTGGTGCCTATTTGTATTTTGGGCTTGAAAAAATCATCACACAATCTTTAGAAAGAGATGACAGTAATTAAATTCTGAACTTGAAAGTAAATTTGGATGGCATACCGTTGTACAAATCATCTAGCTTACAATTATGGCCAATATTATGTTCTATAAATCATTCTACTCCTATGATTGCTGCACTTTTTTGTGGAAATTCAAAACCAAACTCTGTAGATGATTTTTTGCAAGATTTTATTTATGAGGTTAAGCACCTCCAAGAGTATGGATTTAGTTATGGTGAAAAAACCTAAACATTGTTATTGCAATCATTTGTGTGTGATGCACCTGGTAGGGCTTTTTTAAAAAATATTAAAGGCCATAACAGTTTGCATGGGTGTGAACGATGTTTTGCAGTTGGAATGTCAGTTAATAGACGTACAACATTTGTTAATCCAGGTTGTTTTAATGCAGAAAGACGCACTGAATAAGAATTCCTCAACTTGGCTTATATCAGTAGTCAACAGCATGGTCCAACACCATTAGTACAAATAACAAATAACTGTTTAAGCATTTTTTCTCTGGACTACATGCATTTAGTTTGTTTGGCTGTGGTTAGACGAGTGCTTCAATTTTTGAAAAAAAGAGATAGAGTAGTAAGATTATGCAGCCGTCAAATTTTAAATATATCTAAAAACCACCTTGAATTAAGAAAATGTATCCCTAGTGAGTTTGCAAGGCGCCCTTGGGCACTGATTGAATTGGATAGGTGGAAGGCTACAGAATTCCGCCAATTCTTGTTATATACGGGTCAAGTTACGTTAAAAAGCGTGTTAAAACCGGATTTGTACAAACATTTTCTAACATTGTCTGTTGCTATGACTATTTTACTTTCACCTGATAAAGATAAACGAGTTGAATATCTTGAGTATGCACAAAAACTACTAGAACATTATGTTCTACACTGTCAAAAGTTGTATGGAAATAATTTTGTTGTATATAATGTTCATCATTTACTCCACCTAGCAGATGATGTACGTTTTTTTAATTTATCGCTTGATAAAACTAGTGCTTTTCCGTTTGAAAATTTTTTACAGGTACTAAAAAAGTACAGTCGGCCAAAAAACCCACTTGTTCAAGTTGCTAAGAGGATTGAAGAGTATGAAAATATTGAGCTTGTTCGAAAAGGTAATAATAAATTAAAACAAAGAGATTGGAAGCTATCAACACATCCTAGAGACTCAATTGTGTTTCTTAAAAATGACACTTATGCTCAGATTATAGAAGTTAGAGCAAATGGGTACAAATTGCTGTCTTTTTGACTGTTCCTATCTACAGCCTTTTTTTATTGAACCATGCTCTTCAGCAATTGTAGATATCTACTATTCAGAAAACCGCCATAAACATACCCAAACAAAACTGGTGACTAATGAGGATATTGCCAAAAAGGGGCTTAAACTGCCATGTGGAGATGGATACGTCCTAATGCTGTTTCTGCATTGTAACGAGTAGTAGTACATTATAAAAAAAATAAATAGTTATTAATTTTCCGTTGGTTTTTATTGGTATTCTAATAAGTTTCTTTATGCTATATTATTATTTGGTAGTTTTTTTCAAATTTTAAAGTTTGGTTTGCTGTGTTTAAACATTTCAATAGTTTTAAGATAATAATTTTATAAGATAGCATTTTGTTTTCCAGGTTAGATATAAATAAAGTTTAAACTTTTATAAAAGTTAGGTTTAGGTTAAAAGACGCTTTAACGCAAAATTTATGCACAAAAATTTTCAGATGAAAATTATTGGATAGTTCTAAGCAAAAATAACCAGATTAATTTGGCTTAACATGTAGTATGTGTATATATATATATATATATATATATATATATATATATATATATATATATATATATATATATATATATTACATTCCCGCATAATATAAATATCAATATAACATTTATTTAGCATAATGCTATGGATACGAGCAGCTTGGAAGGAAAATTCTAGAGATGAAGAAGGGACTTTGCCAAACAATTGGGTAGAAGAAAAATTTGTTAGATGGCCTCCAAAAAACGTTAAGCATTTATATGAGCAGAGAGCTGAACCTCAATCCAACTGGTTCAAATTTGAATTAGTGAAAATAAAATTCTGTTCAGGTATAGTGTTTAGAAGAAACTAAAAAATTTGTCTCCTTTGATGGTTTTTTTTTAAAAAGACAAAATATAATCATTAAAATAAATTGTATATCTATGAATATCTCTATTTCTTTAATATTTTCTTATAATATTAAATTTTATATCTGTATATATCTGTATTTTGAAAATTGCATTTTCAGATAGCTTTCAGGAATGTAAAAATTTTGAATACACAACATCAACAGACATTGATGAACCTCTTGTGGAGAAACGAATAAAAAAAATATTATTTATATTATTTAAAATAAGGTGGCAATAATTTAGAATAATTTTTTTATTTCTTTTTTTTTTATTACATTTAGTTTATTTTATTACATTTAAACATTTAATAAGACTTATATAATGATGACGAGAGTGGAGATATTGCGGTATACAAGTTCTTAAAGAGATCTAAGTACTAAGTACTCCTAACATTATTTCAAATTAAAAAACAGGAAAAAAGAAGTATTTTTTTATAAATTATACTAATAAATCGATACTACAAATATTTGCCAAAATCACTGTCAAAAACTACGCTGTTTTAAAAGTAACTGTTTCATATTGAAACTAAATTTTTTATACTTAGTAATGCTTGTGCAAATTTTAACAACTTACGAATATCTAATAAAAAATTTTTATTAGGCAAAGGCTAGAAGAAGCTAACTCTGACTTCAAATATCCCCTGCCTTGGGGCTCTTGGTTGAGTAAAGGCTAGAGATATTATAAGTATTTTTGAAAACAAAATCATTAATATATACACTTTTATTACGTTGGCTAAAATTATATTCTTTAAAATGTTTAGTATCATTTTTTTATATTTTAGATAGTGATGACCACAATTATCCACAAGAGTCTAATGGTGCGGTTTTATATCTTATTATGAATTTGGTTTTTGCTTTTACGATTTTATCACTTTAGTGATGTCAATCTATTTTTCATTCCCATTCAAGAAATAACAATTAGTTTTTTGTGTTGTCAAAATTAAAATCCTTTAAAACAATTTACTCAAAAGATTATTTTAAGTAAATTATTTTTTGTTATTGTTTTAGAAGAGTTGTCCAAGTTTCCCACTCTTCCAAATGCGCCCAGCAAACTAAGTTTACGTTTAAATTGCAGACAAACTAATACTTTATCTAAATCTACTAATTCACTCCATCAAAGTTTGCTTGCTCATCCAATGGTAGTGTGTGTTAGTTCCGCTTTCATTCACGGTTGATCGGACCTGTTCGATTACTCGAACATTGGTCACGTCTGGAACGTGAGAATGCTAGATTGCGTTTTACTAACAATTTTATCGCTTGTGGCCAGGAAAGCAAAACTTTCCGTTTTTGTCTTTTGCATTCTAAAGGAGCCTTTTTAATAAAACCTCTTACGATTTAGCTTTTAACGTTATGCTCAAAAGAATGCCCGTTTCGGTTACATTTTTTTTTTTTTTTTTCTGTTTGTTTTGGTTTTTGTTTTTTTTTTTCAATTCGGCATTCTAAGGGTGCCTTTATAACAAGATCTAACGATTAAGCGTTTAATGTTGTGCTCAAAAAAAAAAAAAAAAAGTGCCTTTTATATCTCTCAATGGTCTCCAACGATAAAACTGCCGACCAATCGCAACGATTAAACAGCCGACCAATGGCAGCTCAATAGTCTCCAAACATGAAACTGCCGACCAATGGCAGCTCAGTGGTTTGAGAAGTGAGATCATTCGACTTCGTTTTATTATCTCCAGTTTGAACTATTGCTTGGCTTTTATAAAAATTGTCAAATTTTGCCAAACAAATCTTATACGAAACGCTACTTTGATGTCAAACCTTCGTTACTCCCTATTCCCTTCTAGCGGAGGGCTGGCTAAAAGCTAGAAAAAAAGAGAGAAGGAAACTTTTTTCTTTTTTTCTTTTTCTTTTTTTTTTTTTTTTTAAGAGGGGTGGGGGGGAAGGAGTAAGAGAATTACGGGGTTAGGATTAGAGGGGGATGAGGTTACGGTTTGGAAGCCTGGGGACAATGAAAAATTGCGTTCGTATAGTGTCCACGAGGGGCGTCCTTCGGTTGTAACGTGCCGCTAGGTGCACGCGTCTAGTAGTTTCGTTGCATCGACCTAGAGGAGTTCTCCGAAAGGTCTTGCGCTTTGGGCTCGGGCAAACGGCCTGCATCCATTGTAAACACGGTCTCTGCCGTTAGAAAATCGTTAACCAGGCTTTTGTGAGCTTTAACAACCATCCCTTTGAGTTTAAAACGAACGTTTCCCCAAAAGCCATTCGAGATGGAGGTACTCACGGAGGTTTGTTACGGTAACAACCCTGTGGTTTGCCATCTTCTTTCTTTCCGCAGCGTCGCAAACGGATCGGCCGGTCTCTTAGGTGACGAAAAAACGTCTGATCTCTCGACTGGAATGCTTAACGTACTAAGATTAGAAGAGTTAGTACTAAGAGTCGCATCTGGCCGCCGTAATTTTCTTCGATGATGTACTTGAAAATTTCGTGACGTCGTTTTCAAAGCTCTAGGGTCGATTTTAACCTTCGACCTTAAAGTCGATTTTAGCCTTCGGTGTGGCTCTGTACAACTTTTGCGGTGAAAAAGCTTGCGCGGAGTCTACAGTTGTATTTAGCCGACAGACGCTGGCAACGCAGAAACAGAATGACTCTTGGGCGGCGCAAACCGAGCGTTCAGCAAATTTCTAGCATTTTACGTCAAAGCGGACAATCTGCACGACAAATAAAGCTAACTTTCTCCTTTGCCTAATATGTTAACGGATGGCCAGGAACAACCTTGGTCTGTAATGAATGAGTTCGTTTTTCCATTCGAGGCACTAATTACTGCAGTTTTAAAAGTCACCTAAAGTATAAGCTCATCTCTCCATTCAAGAAAAACGAGCATCAGAGTTTCGGAAAGTTTGCATGCACGACACCACCATCAATGATACTTAAACAAACAGAAAATGAATTGCAAAACAGAACCACTGAATTGCAAAACATAACAACGGACAGCTTGTAAAAAGCATGGTGATGAGCTTCTTCAATCCAATCAAGGAACCAAGCATCACAGTTTCGGCAATGGTGCACGTACAAATCAGCAAACTGTGATACTTAATCAAACAACTTCACTGTTTTGCATAGTTTGAGAACGGATGGCTAAGAACAACCTCGTTAGTGAGTATGAAGTCATCTCTTCATTCAAGGAATTAATAATCAGAGTTTTAGAAGTCTCTTACGTGCGATACTACTATCAACGGTACTTAATCAAACAGCCTCTCAGAATTGCCTAGTTTGAGAACGGAAGGCTAGGAACAACCTTAGTAGTGGGTCATCAGTTCAACTTTTCATTCCAAGGAATTAAGCATCTAAAATCTGAAAAATAAAAAGAAAAGCTCTTTGTTAGAAGTTCTTATTTTTGTTTTTCCTCAATTTCTATTTCTTTTCTTTTTTTCTTTTTTTTTTAAATGATAGTTTTTCTTTTTTTTTTTATCTATTTTGTTCGTTTAAATTAATATAACAGGCGTCTTAGGTCGTTTCTGTAACATTATTTAACACTTTAAATTGTAATAAATATTTGAACAGAAGAAAATCCTTTTCGTAACGTTAGAATGTAATAAGAACATTTCATCTTTACAAAATACGCTTGTAAAAATGGTTTCACTTTTAAAGTTTGTTGTTTTTGTCTTTTAATTTAGTGAATCGCAATTTGGATTTTCTTCGGCGCACATCTATTTTAGTTGCTTTTTCTTAAGGAAAGGTCACCAGAGTTTTTTTACACAGCTCCTGCAGCATAATCTTTAACAAAATACTCTTTTGAAAATTTTTACATTGAAATAAACAAATGCCATTTGCGTAAGTAAAGATAAATTAGAGAATAAAAAGTGCATAAACGCCTCGCTACTTTGATGAAGAAGAAACGGATGACTAGATGCAACTTTTTAAACTCGTGTGCTACTTTGATGATGAAGAAGAAACGGATGACTAGATGCAACTTTTTAAATTCGTGTGCTATCTCTTTCGATTAAGGTACTTTTTGAATATTTTTTCAAAGAAATGTTAGCGTAGTTTTCCTTTTTTAAATTTAAATCATGTTTAAAGGTAGTTTTTGAATATTTTTTCAAAGAAAAGTTAGCGTAGTTTCTCTCTTTCAGATCTAGCTTATGTTTAAGGTAGTTTTTGAATATTTTTTCAAAGAAAAGTTAGCGTAGTTTTCCTCTTTTAGATCTAGCTTATGTTTAAGGTAGTTTTTAAATATTTTTTCAAAGAAATGTTAGCGTAGTTTTCATCTTTTAAATCTAAATCATGTTTAAAGGTAGTTTTTAAATATTTTTTCAAAGAAAAGTTAGCGCAGTTTTCCTCTTTTAGTCTAGCTTATAATTCAGGTAGTTTTTGAATATTTTTTCAAATAAAAATTAGCAAAGTTTAGCTTATTTAGCATGACATCACAAAATACTAAACTCAAAAAGGCAAGATAAAGTATGAGATAAACGTAAAATAAGATATAGATGAAACAAATGTTAGGCTGCATAAAATCTAAAACTGCATTGCCTACCATAAACACAAACGTCTAGTAAGAGCTTTTAAAGTTCGTTCTTTTCGTCTTTTAATTTGGTGAATCGCGATTTGAATTTTCTAAGGCGCACATGCCTCTCAGTTGCTTTTTCCTTAAGGAAAGGTCACCAGAGTTTTTTTACGCAACTCCTGCAGCATAATCTTTAACAAAATACTCTTTTGTATATCATTACACAGAAATAAACAAAAACCATTTGCGTAAACAGAGATAAATTAGAACTCAAAAGTGCATAAAAAGCCTCGCTACTTTGCTATAGAAGAAGTGGATGACTAGATACAACTTTGTAAATTCGTGTACTACCTCGATGGATTAAGGTATTTTTCGAAAGTTTTTTTAAAGCAAAAATAGCGCAGTCTTCCTCTTTTAAATCTACCTTATGTCTAAGGCAGTTTTTGAATAGATTTTCAAAGAAAGGTTAGCGTAGTTTTCCACTTTTAAGTTTAGCTTATGTAGCTTGACAAAACAACACACAAAAAGACAAGATAAAATATCAGATAAACGTAAAATAAAATATAAATGAAACTAAAGTTAGGCTGCATAAAAAACAAACAACTTAATAATCTACTAGACATGTTTAAGTTGAATTAAGTAAAGTCCTTTGCGCAAATTTGGGTAAATAAGAGATTAAAAGTCCATAAAAAGCCTCGATACTTTGCTGAAGAAGAAGATGACTATATGCAACTTTTTAAAATCGTGAGCTATCTATATCGATTTAGGTCCTTTTTGAGTACTTTTTCAATGAGAAGTTAGCGCAGTTTTCCTCTTTTAAGATTGGATTATGAAGCTTGACATAACAAAACACAAAACTAACAAAGGCAAGACAAAATATAAGGTAAACGCAATATAAAATATAGATGAAACTAAAGTTAGGCTGCATAAAATAAACGGGTAACAATACTCTTCTATGTATATTTACATTGAGTTAAATAAAATCCTTTGCGCAAATATAGGTATGTTAGAGAGTAAAAGTGCATAAAAAGCCTCGCTACATTGCTGTAGAAGAAGTGGATGACTAGATATAAACTTTTAAATTTGTGTGCTGTCTCTATCAAATAAGGTAGTTTTCGAAAGTTTTTGCAAAAATAGCGCAGTGTTCCTCTTTTAAATTTAGATTATCTCAAAGGTAGATTTTGAATAGTTTTTCAAAGAAAGGTTAGCGTAGCTTTCCTCTTTTAAGTTTAGCTTATGTAGCTTGACATCACAAAACACAAAGCTCAAAAAGACAAAATAAAATATAAGATAAACGTAAAACAAAATACAGATGAAGCTAAAGTTAGACTGCATAAAAAACCAACAACATAATAATCTACTAGGTATGTTTACATTAAATTAAATAAAATCCTATGCGCAAATATAGGTATGTTAGAGAGAAAAAGCCTCGCTACTTTGTTAAAGGTAGTTTTTGAATAGTTTTTCAAAGAAAGGTTAGCGTAGTTTTCCTCTTTAAAGTTTAGTTTATGTAGCTTGATATCACAAAACACAAAACTCAAAAAAGAAAAGTAAGATAAAAGTTAATCGTAAAATAAAATATAGGTGAAATAATTGTTAGGCTGCATAAAAGAAAAAAAAAATCATAGCATAATAATCTTCTATATATGCTTGGATTGAATTAAATGAATTCCTTTGCGTAAATGTAAGCAAACTAGTGAGAAAAAGTGCATAAAAAGCATCGCTACTTTGCTGCAGAAGAAGTGGATGACTATATGCAACTTTTTAAAATTGTGTGCTATCTCTATCGATTAAGGTGGTTTTCGAAAGTTTTTTCAAAGCAAAAATAGCGTAGTTTTCCTCTTTTAAATCTAGCTTTTGTCTAGGGTAGTTTATGAATAGATTTTCAAAGAAAGGTTAGCGTAGCATTCCTCTTTTAAGTTTAGCTTAAAATTCTTGGCATCACAAAACACAAAACTCAAAAAGATAAGATAAAATATAAGATAAACCTAAAACATAATATAAATGAAACTAAAGATAAGCTGCATAAAAAACTAACAACATAATAATCTACTAGGCATGTTTAAATTGAATTATATAAAATCCTTTGCGCAAATATAGGTATGTTAGTAAAAAAGCATTAAGAGCCTCGCAACTTTGTTAAAGGTAGTTTTTTAATAGTTTTTCAAAGAAATTTTAGCGTAGTTTTCCTCTTTTATGTTTAGATTATGTAGCTTGACATCACAAAACACAAAGCTCAAAAAGACAAAATAAAATATAAGATAAACGTAAAATATAGATGAAACAAAGTTTACACTGCATAATAAACAAACAACATAATTATCTACTAGGCATGTTTAAGTTGAACTAAATAAATTCCTTTGCGCAAATATGGGAAAGTTAGACAGTAAAAATCCATAAAAAGCCTCGATACTTTGCTGAAGAAGATGACTATATGCAACTTTTTAAAATCGTGAGCTATCTATATCGATTTAGGTCCTTTTTGAGTACTTTTTCAATGAAAAGTTAGCGCAGTTTTCCTCTTTTAAGATTAGATTATGAAGCTTGACATAATAAAACACAAAACTAACAAAGGCAAGATAAAATATAAGGTAGTTTTCGAATGTTTTTTCAAAGCAAAATTAGCGTAGTGTTCCTCTTTTAAATCTAGATTATCTCAAAGGTAGATTTTGAATAGTTTTTCAAAGAAAAGTTAGCGTAGCTTTCCTCTTTTAACATTAGCTTATGTAGCTTGACATCACAGAACACAAAAACATAAAATAAAATATAAGACAAATAGATGTAGCTAAAGTTAGGCTGCATAAAAAACCAACAACATAAAATATCTACTAGGCATGTTTAAATTGAATTAAATAAAACCCTTTGCGCAAAAATAGAGAGTAAAATGCATAATGTTAGAGAGTAAAAGTGCATAGAAAGCCTCGCTACTTTGCTGTAGAAGAAGTGGATGACTAGATACACTTTTTTAAATTTGTGTGCTATCTCTATCGAATAAGGTAGTTTTCAAGAGTTTTTTCAAAGCAAAATTAGCGTAGTGTTCCTCTTTTAAATCTAGATTATCTCAAAAATAGATTTCGAATAGTTTTTCAAAGAAAGGTTAGCGTAGCTTTCCTCTTTTAACATTAGCTTATGTAGCTTGACATCACAGAACACAAAAAGATAAAATAAAATATAAGACAAACGTAAAATGAAAAATAGATGTAGCTTAAGTTAGACTGCATAAAAAACCAACAACATAATAATCTAACAGGTATGCTTAAGTTGAATTAAATAAAACCCTCTGCGCAAATATAGGTATGCTAGAGAGTAAAAAGGCATAAAAAGCCTCGCTACTTTGTTAAAGGTAGTTTTTGAATAGTTTTTCAAAGACAGGTTAGCGTAAATTTCCTCTTTAAAGTTTAGCTTATGTAGCTTGACATCACAAAATATAAAACTCAAAAAGACAAGATAAAATATAAGATAAACGCAAAATAAAATATAGATGAAACTAAAGTTAGGCTCCATAAAAAACCAACAACATAATAATCTACTAGGCATGTTTAAATTGAATTAAATAAAATCGTTTGCGCAAAAATAGCTATGTTAGAGAGTAAAAGTGCATAGAAAGCCTCGCTACTTTGGTGTAAAAGAAGTGGATGACTAGATACAACATTTTAAAATCGTGTGCTATCTCTATCGATTAAGGTAGTTTTCGAAAGTTTTTTCAAAGCAAAAATAGCGTAGTCTTCCTCTTTTAAATCTAGATTATGTCTAAGGTAGTTTTTGAACAGTTTTTCAAAGAAAGGTTATCGTAGCTTTCCTCTTTTAACATTAGCTTATGTAGCTTGACATCACAAAGCACAAAACTCAAAAAGACAAAATAAAATATAAGATAAACGTAAAATAAAATACAGATGAAGCTAAAGTTAGGCTGCATAAAATAAACGTGTAACAATATTTTTCTATGTATGTTTACATTGAGTTAAATAAAATCCTCTGCGCAAATATAGGTATGTTAGAGAGTAAAAGTGCATAAAAAGCCTCGCTACTTTGTTAAAGGTAGTTTTTGAATAGTTTTTCAAAAAAAAGGTTAGCGTAGTTTTCCTCTTTAAAGTTTAGCTTATGTAGCTTGACATCACAAAACACAAAACTCAAAAAGACAAGATAAAATATAAGATAAACGCAAAATAAAATATAGATGAAACTAAAGTTAGGCTGCATATAAAACCAACAACATAATATTCTACTAGCCTAGTTTTCCTCTTTTAAGTTTAGATTATGTAGCTTGACATCACAAAACGCAAAAAGGCAAGACAAAATACAAGGTAAACGTAAAATAAAGTAGAAGTGAAACAAAAGATAGGTTGCATAAATACAAAAACTGCATTGCCAAAAATAGAATTTGTTGTCTAGAAAGACTTTTTAAAGTTTGTTTCTTTCGTCTATTGACTTAGTGAATCGTGATCTGGTTTTTCTTAGGCGCGCTTGTTTCTTAGTTGTTTTTTTTTGTAAAGAAAGTTTATTCAGACGTTTTTTTTACGCAACTCCTTTAACATTATTTTTAACAAAGTATTCTTTTATACGTGTTTACATTGAAATAAAACCCTTTGCGTAAATAGAGATAAATTAGAGAGCAAAAGCCTCACTACTTTGCAGAAGAAGAATTGGATGGCAAGATACAACTTTTTAAATTCGTGTGCTTTCTCTTTTAAGTTACTTTTTGAATATTTTTTCAAAGAAAAGTTAGCGTAGTTTTCCTCTTTTAAGTTTAGCTTACGCAGCTTGACATCACAAAACGCAAAAACCAATAAGGCATGATAAAATACAAGATAAACGTAAAATAAAATAGAAGTGAAACAAAAGTTAGACACCATAAAAAAAAAAACATACAAAAAAAAAACATAATATACTTCTATGTATGTTTACATTGAACTTAATAAAATCCTTTGTGTAAATATATGAAAAAATAGAGAGTAAGAGTTCATAAAAAAAGCCTCGCTATTTTGCTGAAGAAGAAATGGATGTCTAGATCTTTTAAAATAAGGAACTTTTTGATTTCTTTTTCCGAAAAATGGTTGGAGCAGTTTTCCTTTTTTAAATTTCACTTATGCAGTTTAACATCACAGAAAATATTAATTTGCTTTTTAACAAACTCTTAAAAACATCAGAAATAATTCTAAATGCAACTCTATTAAAAGTGTTAACAGAATAACAAAACGACTTTTTTTTTTTTTAAAGATAAAAAAAGTTTGAACTATCTTTAAATAAGAAATGTGAGAACAGTTTAACAGAACTTCTTGTTTATTATGTATTTAGCGAAACAGATAAATATATTTGCAAAAGCATAGAGAAAACAAACTACACAAAAGGCCCATCTTTATTGCCAAACTGAACAAACTTTTCTAAACTACATAAACGGTCTCACTATATTGCCATATTGAACAAACTTTTCTAAACTACCCTCTTTTTGAATTTTTAGCTTCATGTTTTTAATTTTGTCTTTAATATGGCTTCGGTAGGAGTACTTTTGCAAGACATGAATGAGCTTGTCACTGCTATGATTTGCCAAGATGCCAAGGTAATCTTTGTACGAGCAACTTGAGCTTACATCTGTAAACACGTCTTGCAAGATGTATGCCAACACTAAAGCTGCACATCGAGGAAAACTTCTGGTGTTGAACCATTCGTTGTGGCCAGGGCAAGCATTCAGCTTTTCAACTATTTCATCTAAAATTTTACAAACTCAAGTCATAACACAAAGAGATTAAATCGAACATTCATTTGGTTCTGAAGCATGACAAGATTAATTTTGTTTTTTTATTTGTTTTTTTTGTTGACCTTATTGTTTGCACTGATAGCAACAACTGGTTTTTGAAAGATTACCTAATTGGCATTGGCTAACTTCTGCTTTGTTTTCCTTTGTTCTTGGCTGAGTTGATCCTGAAATAAAATAAAACCATGTTCATTTTTCTAATTCATAAAAAAACCATCAACAGTTTCTAAGTGTTAGAGATAATAACAAGCTGTGCATGATTTCTAACGGTGATGTTTCTAACTTCATCATTAGAAATCGGGTAGACACAACTTTCTAAAAGTGCACTTAGCAATGATGGCTAGTTTTTATTAACAGTTAACCATCTGAAATTGTGCAAGAAGAGGTTTGTGTTTATATATGTTTGTATAAATTAGGTTTTACATTACCGATGTGTTCTTGAGTAAAAGATGGCATTTCCAACTTGATTTTTTTTCTTCTTGGATCTTTTACTTCTAAAACATAATCAGTTTTAGTATCATTCACTTGTGTAAACATTTAAGCAATCACAGAATTAGTCCTGCAACAAATACATACACACTTCTGTGTTGTTTTTTTTGTTTTTTTTTTTGTTTTTTTTTATTGTTTTTCTTTTTTCTTTTTTTTTTACAGCTTTAACAATAACAATAGGGCAAGGAGTTAATTTGGGCATTTTTATTTTTTGAAAGCGTGTTGAGATTTGCATAAAAATCAAAAATCAAAAAGAATTTACCTCTGGATGTACAAGCAAGACTTTGGCTAAATAGACTACCAACAGATTGAACAGCACCAGGTGAGGGCTGTTTTTCAAGAACAGTACCAGCCTGTTGGACTGGAACAGCTGAAAGAAACAAACTGGGTTTGGCCATCGTTTGCTGACGAGCAACAAGATTAGGAGCCAGAGGAACAGAAAAGACCTCTTTTGAAGGATTAAAAACAACTTGCAGAGAAGGAGCAACAGGAACAGGTTTGGCAACCACTTGCTTATGAGCAGGTTCAAGAAGAGCAGGTTCAAGAAGAGCAGGTTCAAGAAGAGCAGCTTCAGGAGGAGCATGGAAAACACGTGTGACAGCCATAAGATTATCTTGCTGTGAAGCAACATTAGACACTGTTTCCAGCAGAACAGAAAAGACCTCTTTTGAAGGACTGAAAGCAACTTGTTGAGCAGGAGCAGCAGAAACAGGTTTGGCAACCACTTGCTCACTAAAGTAAACTGGAGAAAGTTGTGCATGGTGTTCAATAAAATCCGGTTCATCAGGAAATAATGTTAATGCAAGAGGAGAACAAGCTGTGCCAACAGGAACAGCTAGAGTCTGATCTACATACATACAAACAGCTTGTTCATTAGGAACTAGTTGTGCAAGAGCAGAGGATAGTTCAAGAACTGGACCAGCGATTGTTTGTTCAGAAGGAACAGACGAAACAGGAGTTGAGGTAGGTTCACACAAGAAATCTACAACATGTTCGTTGCTGTCCTCTAAAGGAGCATTGTTTTCTACAGCTGGAGAAAATGGAATTACTGTGGTACAACCGAAAGTAGCAGCACATTCTTCAGAGTCAGAACCGGAGTCTGAATCTTCCTCAAAAATGTCCTCAACATCATGAAAACCGTACTCCTCTGCATTAGTTCTGAGCCAGTCCATCACATCCTTCTCCTCCTTTGGTGGTCTCTCAGACTTTTCAACAGTCAAAGACTCTATGACTCCGAAGGACTGTCCGATGCCGAGGGCAAAGCGCAACTCCTCTGCAGCGTTCCACTGGGACACATAAAAGCTATCCATTGTGTGTCTGCTGTGCTTCATGTAGAGTGTAGCAAACCGCTCGCGATCTTCTTTGCTGTTGTTGGCAAAGTAAGTGGCTATCGAACCGCGAATGCAAGTGGGAGTAAGACGCTTCATGGGAATGTTTACTTGGCTTTTTCTGAAGCAGGACGTCAGGCTAGAGGTGATAGCAGAGGAACCCATCTGGTAAACAGGCACTCTAGTTGCACCTAGTGTCACACCTTCGTCTTTGTTGGCTCTCACCGAAGGAAAAAGGGGCCTGTAGCAGTCGCTCAACTCCAAAACAGTCTTGGTGTCTGCAGCCATGTAGTGAGAGTCGTTGACAAGAAGGTCTCTGTATCTCAGCAAATAAATATCGATCAACACTTTCAAGTCGTTCGGCACTAGAATGTTTTTGGCTCCGTACTTGTATGCTGTTTTGTAGCGCTCTTGCACAATGCAATATCCACACTCACTCTTCTCAGCAGCCATGTAGTCTCTAATGTTTAAAAGAGCAATGTTAGATTTTCTTAAACTGTTAATTACAGTGACAGAGAGAAGAAGATGGTTTCGTAGAGACACAGCATTGTCTCTAGTCAGCGGAAGAGACGCCTTTCTAATCGATTCCACTAACTCTCTTACGTATGCAGACTTGCCATATTCGGTCAGCAAACTGACATTGATGATGTTGATGCTTTTTCTTCTTTTCACAAGGCTCCTCCTCAAAGAACGAAAGGGCCTCAGCACTTTTCGCAACTCATCCACCTTGCAGCGCAAACGTCGGATGGCCTCATGAGAAAGTCCGAAATAGACGTTTCTGGCTTCACTGAAACGAAACAGGAGACAAAGGGAGACAAGGCGGTTGTACAACGTGTGACAAGACATGGCTTTTGTTTGGTCAAGTTCACTCAGCTTGGAATTGAGCTGAATTTTCTTAAAGTGCAAGGAGAAGTATCTATCCTCCAAAACATTGGAATTGGTGAGGGCGTTTGGGTGCAGCGTCAACGTGCTGTCACAACAAGTCAATATTTCCACAACTGCATTTTTGTAGATCTTTGTAAAGGTTTTTTTATCACATTTTGGCAAAACCTTTTGGGATGGATCAATTGTTTTCCATATAGTATTTACGTGATTGCAGTGGGATTTTGCGTTTTCTTTGTTTTGTAGTTTAACCTTTAAAAGCCATCTCAAGAAGTCTTCTATAAGTGGAGGAGCCGTTTGATAATAGTACAGAAAAGGATATGAGGTGATGTTGAATCTCCTCTTGTCCACAAAGCTTAGCTCTGTGGCGTGAATCAATACAGACTCCCCCTTGAACTGGCCAAACTGTTGAGTCTCCTTTCCTATAAAAAGAAAAAAAAAAAAAAAAAAGAAAACTACCTGACATCGTTTTCTTTTTGTTCAAAGGAATTGCATTTATTCCAAAACATTGACAAACCTCTCTGACCAAAACCACGTTTCACGACATCCTTTCCCTTGCTGCTTGGTGGTTGAACTGTAGCCCACGCACTTACCTTTTCTTCATCAGAAGACGAGTAATCTAAGAATTAAAAATAGAACTTGGCACATTTTTTAAAAAAGTTTTACAAAATTGCAGACTGTAAGTAAAAGCACTTAACAACAAACAAATAACTAAAAAAAGCTTTACTTACCGTATGCAGTCTGTAGAGCATTTTTAAGCTGGTCTACGTTAATGTTTTTCCTTTTTTTAAACAACCCACTCGGCCCTGCTTGTGAATCTTTGTTCATTGAAGAACCTGAGAGAAGAGAAAGACAAGAATTTTCTTGCATACAGTTCATACAATAACACTGAGCCTCTGCTGTTTTCACATTTCTCTTACCTGACGAAACACAGCTCAGAGATGCATCGCTTGTTTTGCTACTAATGTTATCTAACAACTTCCCTAAAAATTGATGTTTAAAAAAATAGTAAAAATCATGTGATTGAAAGGTATATGCGGTTAAAGAGTTCTATCATCTGTCAAAGCTGTTTGCCAACTGCAAAATCTATTTACTTACTATTTTCTTCAAGCTTTTTTTCGGCACCTATTGCAGAAAGCTTTTGGCAAGGATTATCTAAACACAACATGTTTTTTTAAACAATAAATGGTAAGGGTATAGTTCAAGTTTCTGCGACAAATTTAAGTACCTATTCGACGATCAAAAGATGGCTCTTGTGAAGAACTATTTTCTTCTATGAACTTTTTAGAAGAGGCCTTCATCTCCATGATAAGCTCTTTAAACTTTTCACTAAAAGAGAAAATTCTGTGTAAAGTGACAAAGGTAAATTTGTAAATTGAGTTGTTGCTACAAAATAGAAAGTTCTCTACCTGTTACGAGCAATGTTGTGTTCCTTTACAAGGTGGTTGTCCAACCTCTCATACCATAGCATGCAGATGGAGCATGCATATGGATGATGGCTGTCTCTAACCACCTTTGTTAGAAATTTGAACATTCTAACGTAGAAAGAAACTAGAAAATTAGCCCGTTTTTGGCTCCATTTGTGGGATTGCTGCAAATGGCGGCCGAGTCTTGTTGTCCTCGCCACACAGCCATCGTTTGGGCAAAAGATTTTATAAGATATTTTGCCTGATGAGCTTTTTTGCATTGCCACCAACAAAGATTGTAAGGAATAAGATTTACTCTTTTTACTAAAACACACCATTAAAAGAAAGAGAAAAAGAGCATTACAGCTTACCCTGTCCTTGTTACCAAAAACTCTCTCGAGGTCCTTCAAAATCTTTTTCTTGCAAGACTCAAGATATTTAGAACAGGATATAAACGACTCATCATCCAGCCCTTCAGTGAACTTCGCTGTAAAGCGTTCAGTGGGGTAAAAAAATTGATCGCCCACATAGTTCATTTTGAAAAATGTCTTAGGGCCCTTGACTTCGCTGTTAATATCCTCCTCTAAATGTCTTGCTTGGAGAGGACGTTTGCAGACTGGACCGTCGTTTGCTGATGGAAACAAACTACGTTTCTTAGAAGTAGGCGAGGGTGTTGATCTTTTTAGTTGGTCTTCTGCAGGACCACACAATTCCTCCATCGGTGAAACACCAGCAGCAGGTTTGTTCGCAGTTGTAGTAGTGATCTTTGGAGATTTTTTGTGAAGCTCAGGGGTTGCTGGTACGAAATCTTCATCGGAACTCCCATCAGAAGAACTTTCTTCCGAAGAAGTGAGCATGTCTTCTTTGGTAATCTTCATTTTGAGTTTCCTTGACTTCATTAAAATTATTTGTTTTGATAAAAATTTTTTTAATTCATTTGGATCTTCTATTTCTGCCGAGATTTGGGCGCGAGTAAGTTTTGCGTAGTAATCAAACAGTGTACTGTTTGAGCATTGTAAACACTTACCCCTCAATTGAAATATGTTACCAACGGCTTCATTGCCACAAACTTTACAAGTGAAGGTTTCGGCCATTTTAAAAGTTTGGTAAGATTTAGTAAGAAGACAAGAGTAGAGATATGCTAACTAGTCAAATCACGAATGCAAAAGAAAAATTGAGAGGTGAAAAAGAATATTTACAGAAAATGAATATCAACCCGACGAAAATGGCCCGAAAAAAAGATCATTCTTTCGATTATTCTTCAATTTTAACGGAAAAACGATTTGTAAAAGCCGAACGACGCAAAAACTAAAAAAGCGTGTAACACCATTTGACGCAGAATTTAATTTCCTTTATGAGTAATACAAACGTTTTTTGATTGCTGTACTTTATCAAGCTGGTATACCACTAAACGGAATAAAAGCTTTAAAACTACGCAAAAAAACTGGCATCTAGAAGGACAAAACAAAGGGTTAGGGCACAAGTAAAGCTGCCACATGCAAGCAAATGTCAGTAAAATGCTCGTTACTACAAACATTATCAAAAGTGCACAAATGAATTCATTTCAGGCATTAAAAATCTGTAGCATAAGGTTTTAAGTGAAATTTGTCCTCCTAGAAACCACTTTTTGAATTTTTATAAATTGACGCTTTTAAAGAATGAATTTCTCCATATTGACATTGCACAAGACTTCCAAACGTGTCCCATGACAAATAACTACCTTCAGCTGGAGTGCAGCATAAGTAAAACGTCGTTTTAATATACTAAACCTTCCTAAAAAATTAACCGTTAAAAACTGCCCATCCACACCAAATTTCGACTTCCAATAAATGAAATCACAATAAGAGACATAACATGATGACATGCACCAAAAATGGATCAATTTCCTAAAGTTTATCGGGGTCATTAGAAAAAAAAGGATCACAACTACCCACGGTTGGCAGGAAACCACTAAGAAAACAAAAATAAAAATAAATGCTATGACAAATTGAATAACAAAGTTGAAGGGTTAGGGACAAATTCTAATGCTCCTTCAAAAATACTTCATGTATACACCATTAGAAACTGTTGAACGACAGACTGGTCAATCAAAAAATGCGGTTAAACATTGTCAGCAGGATACCTATTTGACCCCTATAAGGTTTAGGACCACAGGTGAAAAACTAAAAATGTTAGACTGTTCAATTTCAAATATGTTTATGAGCAAAAGAAAATCTACCAAACAAAAAAAAAATGAAGTTCGTAGCATGTAAGGATCATATCAAACCAAAAATCGAATTTCATCATAAATTCATCAATTTTAGAACCGTTAGGGTTAGGGTTAGGGTTAGGGTAAGGGTTAGGGTTAGGGTTAGGATTAGTGGGTTAGGGTTAGGGTTAGGGTTAGGGTTAGTGGGTTAAGGTTAGGGTTAGGGTTAGGGTAAGGGTTAGGGTTAGGGTTAGGATTAGTGGGTTAGGGTTAGGGTTAGGGTTAGGGTTAGGGTTAGGGTTAGGGTTAGGGTTAGGGTTAGGGTTAGGGTTAGGGTTAGGGTTAGGGTTAGGGTTAGGGTTAGGGTTAGGGTTAGGGTTAGGGTTAGGGTTAGGGTTAGGGTTAGGGTTAGGGTTAGGGTTAGGGTTAGGGTTAGGGTTAGGGTTAGGGTTAGGGTTAGGGTTAGGGTTAGGGTTAGGGTTAGGGTTAGGGTTAGGGTTAGGGTTAGGGTTAGGGTTAGGGTTAGGGTTAGGGTTAGGGTTAGGGTTAGGGTTAGGGTTAGGGTTAGGGTTAGGGTTAGGGTTAGGGTTAGGGTTAGGGTTAGGGTTAGGGTTAGGGTTAGGGTTAGGGTTAGGGTTAGGGTTAGGGTTAGGGTTAGGGTTAGGGTTAGGGTTAGGGTTAGGGTTAGGGTTAGGGTTAGGGTTAGGGTTAGGGTTAGGGTTAGGGTTAGGGTTAGGGTTAGGGTTAGGGTTAGGGTTAGGGTTAGGGTTAGGGTTAGGGTTAGGGTTAGGGTTAGGGTTAGGGTTAGGGTTAGGGTTAGGGTTAGGGTTAGGGTTAGGGTTAGGGTTAGGGTTAGGGTTAGGGTTAGGGTTAGGGTTAGGGTTAGGGTTAGGGTTAGGGTTAGGGTTAGGGTTAGGGTTAGGGTTAGGGTTAGGGTTAGGGTTAGGGTTAGGGTTAGGGTTAGGGTTAGGGTTAGGGTTAGGGTTAGGGTTAGGGTTAGGGTTAGGGTTAGGGTTAGGGTTAGGGTTAGGGTTAGGGTTAGGGTTAGGGTTAGGGTTAGGGTTAGGGTTAGGGTTAGGGTTAGGGTTAGGGTTAGGGTTAGGGTTAGGGTTAGGGTTAGGGTTAGGGTTAGGGTTAGGGTTAGGGTTAGGGTTAGGGTTAGGGTTAGGGTTAGGGTTAGGGTTAGGGTTAGGGTTAGGGTTAGGGTTAGGGTTAGGGTTAGGGTTAGGGTTAGGGTTAGGGTTAGGGTTAGGGTTAGGGTTAGGGTTAGGGTTAGGGTTAGGGTTAGGGTTAGGGTTAGGGTTAGGGTTAGGGTTAGGGTTAGGGTTAGGGTTAGGGTTAGGGTTAGGGTTAGGGTTAGGGTTAGGGTTAGGGTTAGGGTTAGGGTTAGGGTTAGGGTTAGGGTTAGGGTTAGGGTTAGGGTTAGGGTTAGGGTTAGGGTTAGGGTTAGGGTTAGGGTTAGGGTTAGGGTTAGGGTTAGGGTTAGGGTTAGGGTTAGGGTTAGGGTTAGGGTTAGGGTTAGGGTTAGGGTTAGGGTTAGGGTTAGGGTTAGGGTTAGGGTTAGGGTTAGGGTTAGGGTTAGGGTTAGGGTTAGGGTTAGGGTTAGGGTTAGGGTTAGGGTTAGGGTTAGGGTTAGGGTTAGGGTTAGGGTTAGGGTTAGGGTTAGGGTTAGGGTTAGGGTTAGGGTTAGGGTTAGGGTTAGGGTTAGGGTTAGGGTTAGGGTTAGGGTTAGGGTTAGGGTTAGGGTTAGGGTTAGGGTTAGGGTTAGGGTTAGGGTTAGGGTTAGGGTTAGGGTTAGGGTTAGGGTTAGGGTTAGGGTTAGGGTTAGGGTTAGGGTTAGGGTTAGGGTTAGGGTTAGGGTTAGGGTTAGGGTTAGGGTTAGGGTTAGGGTTAGGGTTAGGGTTAGGGTTAGGGTTAGGGTTAGGGTTAGGGTTAGGGTTAGGGTTAGGGTTAGGGTTAGGGTTAGGGTTAGGGTTAGGGTTAGGGTTAGGGTTAGGGTTAGGGTTAGGGTTAGGGTTAGGGTTAGGGTTAGGGTTAGGGTTAGGGTTAGGGTTAGGGTTAGGGTTAGGGTTAGGGTTAGGGTTAGGGTTAGGGTTAGGGTTAGGGTTAGGGTTAGGGTTAGGGTTAGGGTTAGGGTTAGGGTTAGGGTTAGGGTTAGGGTTAGGGTTAGGGTTAGGGTTAGGGTTAGGGTTAGGGTTAGGGTTAGGGTTAGGGTTAGGGTTAGGGTTAGGGTTAGGGTTAGGGTTAGGGTTAGGGTTAGGGTTAGGGTTAGGGTTAGGGTTAGGGTTAGGGTTAGGGTTAGGGTTAGGGTTAGGGTTAGGGTTAGGGTTAGGGTTAGGGTTAGGGTTAGGGTTAGGGTTAGGGTTAGGGTTAGGGTTAGGGTTAGGGTTAGGGTTAGGGTTAGGGTTAGGGTTAGGGTTAGGGTTAGGGTTAGGGTTAGGGTTAGGGTTAGGGTTAGGGTTAGGGTTAGGGTTAGGGTTAGGGTTAGGGTTAGGGTTAGGGTTAGGGTTAGGGTTAGGGTTAGGGTTAGGGTTAGGGTTAGGGTTAGGGTTAGGGTTAGGGTTAGGGTTAGGGTTAGGGTTAGGGTTAGGGTTAGGGTTAGGGTTAGGGTTAGGGTTAGGGTTAGGGTTAGGGTTAGGGTTAGGGTTAGGGTTAGGGTTAGGGTTAGGGTTAGGGTTAGGGTTAGGGTTAGGGTTAGGGTTAGGGTTAGGGTTAGGGTTAGGGTTAGGGTTAGGGTTAGGGTTAGGGTTAGGGTTAGGGTTAGGGTTAGGGTTAGGGTTAGGGTTAGGGTTAGGGTTAGGGTTAGGGTTAGGGTTAGGGTTAGGGTTAGGGTTAGGGTTAGGGTTAGGGTTAGGGTTAGGGTTAGGGTTAGGGTTAGGGTTAGGGTTAGGGTTAGGGTTAGGGTTAGGGTTAGGGTTAGGGTTAGGGTTAGGGTTAGGGTTAGGGTTAGGGTTAGGGTTAGGGTTAGGGTTAGGGTTAGGGTTAGGGTTAGGGTTAGGGTTAGGGTTAGGGTTAGGGTTAGGGTTAGGGTTAGGGTTAGGGTTAGGGTTAGGGTTAGGGTTAGGGTTAGGGTTAGGGTTAGGGTTAGGGTTAGGGTTAGGGTTAGGGTTAGGGTTAGGGTTAGGGTTAGGGTTAGGGTTAGGGTTAGGGTTAGGGTTAGGGTTAGGGTTAGGGTTAGGGTTAGGGTTAGGGTTAGGGTTAGGGTTAGGGTTAGGGTTAGGGTTAGGGTTAGGGTTAGGGTTAGGGTTAGGGTTAGGGTTAGGGTTAGGGTTAGGGTTAGGGTTAGGGTTAGGGTTAGGGTTAGGGTTAGGGTTAGGGTTAGGGTTAGGGTTAGGGTTAGGGTTAGGGTTAGGGTTAGGGTTAGGGTTAGGGTTAGGGTTAGGGTTAGGGTTAGGGTTAGGGTTAGGGTTAGGGTTAGGGTTAGGGTTAGGGTTAGGGTTAGGGTTAGGGTTAGGGTTAGGGTTAGGGTTAGGGTTAGGGTTAGGGTTAGGGTTAGGGTTAGGGTTAGGGTTAGGGTTAGGGTTAGGGTTAGGGTTAGGGTTAGGGTTAGGGTTAGGGTTAGGGTTAGGGTTAGGGTTAGGGTTAGGGTTAGGGTTAGGGTTAGGGTTAGGGTTAGGGTTAGGGTTAGGGTTAGGGTTAGGGTTAGGGTTAGGGTTAGGGTTAGGGTTAGGGTTAGGGTTAGGGTTAGGGTTAGGGTTAGGGTTAGGGTTAGGGTTAGGGTTAGGGTTAGGGTTAGGGTTAGGGTTAGGGTTAGGGTTAGGGTTAGGGTTAGGGTTAGGGTTAGGGTTAGGGTTAGGGTTAGGGTTAGGGTTAGGGTTAGGGTTAGGGTTAGGGTTAGGGTTAGGGTTAGGGTTAGGGTTAGGGTTAGGGTTAGGGTTAGGGTTAGGGTTAGGGTTAGGGTTAGGGTTAGGGTTAGGGTTAGGGTTAGGGTTAGGGTTAGGGTTAGGGTTAGGGTTAGGGTTAGGGTTAGGGTTAGGGTTAGGGTTAGGGTTAGGGTTAGGGTTAGGGTTAGGGTTAGGGTTAGGGTTAGGGTTAGGGTTAGGGTTAGGGTTAGGGTTAGGGTTAGGGTTAGGGTTAGGGTTAGGGTTAGGGTTAGGGTTAGGGTTAGGGTTAGGGTTAGGGTTAGGGTTAGGGTTAGGGTTAGGGTTAGGGTTAGGGTTAGGGTTAGGGTTAGGGTTAGGGTTAGGGTTAGGGTTAGGGTTAGGGTTAGGGTTAGGGTTAGGGTTAGGGTTAGGGTTAGGGTTAGGGTTAGGGTTAGGGTTAGGGTTAGGGTTAGGGTTAGGGTTAGGGTTAGGGTTAGGGTTAGGGTTAGGGTTAGGGTTAGGGTTAGGGTTAGGGTTAGGGTTAGGGTTAGGGTTAGGGTTAGGGTTAGGGTTAGGGTTAGGGTTAGGGTTAGGGTTAGGGTTAGGGTTAGGGTTAGGGTTAGGGTTAGGGTTAGGGTTAGGGTTAGGGTTAGGGTTAGGGTTAGGGTTAGGGTTAGGGTTAGGGTTAGGGTTAGGGTTAGGGTTAGGGTTAGGGTTAGGGTTAGGGTTAGGGTTAGGGTTAGGGTTAGGGTTAGGGTTAGGGTTAGGGTTAGGGTTAGGGTTAGGGTTAGGGTTAGGGTTAGGGTTAGGGTTAGGGTTAGGGTTAGGGTTAGGGTTAGGGTTAGGGTTAGGGTTAGGGTTAGGGTTAGGGTTAGGGTTAGGGTTAGGGTTAGGGTTAGGGTTAGGGTTAGGGTTAGGGTTAGGGTTAGGGTTAGGGTTAGGGTTAGGGTTAGGGTTAGGGTTAGGGTTAGGGTTAGGGTTAGGGTTAGGGTTAGGGTTAGGGTTAGGGTTAGGGTTAGGGTTAGGGTTAGGGTTAGGGTTAGGGTTAGGGTTAGGGTTAGGGTTAGGGTTAGGGTTAGGGTTAGGGTTAGGGTTAGGGTTAGGGTTAGGGTTAGGGTTAGGGTTAGGGTTAGGGTTAGGGTTAGGGTTAGGGTTAGGGTTAGGGTTAGGGTTAGGGTTAGGGTTAGGTTAGGGTTAGGGTTAGGGTTAGGGTTAGGGTTAGGGTTAGGGTTAGGGTTAGGGTTAGGGTTAGGGTTAGGGTTAGGGTTAGGGTTAGGGTTAGGGTTAGGGTTAGGGTTAGGGTTAGGGTTAGGGTTAGGGTTAGGGTTAGGGTTAGGGTTAGGGTTAGGGTTAGGGTTAGGGTTAGGGTTAGGGTTAGGGTTAGGGTTAGGGTTAGGGTTAGGGTTAGGGGTTAGGGTTAGGGTTAGGGTTAGGGTTAGGGGTAGGGTTAGGGTTAGGGTTAGGGTTAGGGTAGGTTAGGGTTAGGGGTTGGGGTAGGGTTAGGGTTAGGGTTAGGGTTAGGGTTAGGGTTAGGGTGGTTAGGGTAGGGGTAGGGTTAGGGTTAGGGTTAGGGTAGTATTATAGGGTTAGGGTTAGGGTAGGGTAGGGGGTAGGGTTAGGGGTGGGTTAGGGTTAGGGTA
>NW_028324315.1:9476495-9503995 GCF_058129835.1 Hydra viridissima | reverse complement strand
AACCCTAACCCTAACCCTAACCCTAACCCTAACCCTAACCCTAACCCTAACCCTAACCCTAACCCTAACCCTAACCCTAACCCTAACCCTAACCCTAACCCTAACCCTAACCCTAACCCTAACCCTAACCCTAACCCTAACCCTAACCCTAACCCTAACCCTAACCCTAACCCTAACCCTAACCCTAACCCTAACCCTAACCCTAACCCTAACCCTAACCCTAACCCTAACCCTAACCCTAACCCTAACCCTAACCCTAACCCTAACCCTAACCCTAACCCTAACCCTAACCCTAACCCTAACCCTAACCCTAACCCTAACCCTAACCCTAACCCTAACCCTAACCCTAACCCTAACCCTAACCCTAACCCTAACCCTAACCCTAACCCTAACCCTAACCCTAACCCTAACCCTAACCCTAACCCTAACCCTAACCCTAACCCTAACCCTAACCCTAACCCTAACCCTAACCCTAACCCTAACCCTAACCCTAACCCTAACCCTAACCCTAACCCTAACCCTAACCCTAACCCTAACCCTAACCCTAACCCTAACCCTAACCCTAACCCTAACCCTAACCCTAACCCTAACCCTAACCCTAACCCTAACCCTAACCCTAACCCTAACCCTAACCCTAACCCTAACCCTAACCCTAACCCTAACCCTAACCCTAACCCTAACCCTAACCCTAACCCTAACCCTAACCCTAACCCTAACCCTAACCCTAACCCTAACCCTAACCCTAACCCTAACCCTAACCCTAACCCTAACCCTAACCCTAACCCTAACCCTAACCCTAACCCTAACCCTAACCCTAACCCTAACCCTAACCCTAACCCTAACCCTAACCCTAACCCTAACCCTAACCCTAACCCTAACCCTAACCCTAACCCTAACCCTAACCCTAACCCTAACCCTAACCCTAACCCTAACCCTAACCCTAACCCTAACCCTAACCCTAACCCTAACCCTAACCCTAACCCTAACCCTAACCCTAACCCTAACCCTAACCCTAACCCTAACCCTAACCCTAACCCTAACCCTAACCCTAACCCTAACCCTAACCCTAACCCTAACCCTAACCCTAACCCTAACCCTAACCCTAACCCTAACCCTAACCCTAACCCTAACCCTAACCCTAACCCTAACCCTAACCCTAACCCTAACCCTAACCCTAACCCTAACCCTAACCCTAACCCTAACCCTAACCCTAACCCTAACCCTAACCCTAACCCTAACCCTAACCCTAACCCTAACCCTAACCCTAACCCTAACCCTAACCCTAACCCTAACCCTAACCCTAACCCTAACCCTAACCCTAACCCTAACCCTAACCCTAACCCTAACCCTAACCCTAACCCTAACCCTAACCCTAACCCTAACCCTAACCCTAACCCTAACCCTAACCCTAACCCTAACCCTAACCCTAACCCTAACCCTAACCCTAACCCTAACCCTAACCCTAACCCTAACCCTAACCCTAACCCTAACCCTAACCCTAACCCTAACCCTAACCCTAACCCTAACCCTAACCCTAACCCTAACCCTAACCCTAACCCTAACCCTAACCCTAACCCTAACCCTAACCCTAACCCTAACCCTAACCCTAACCCTAACCCTAACCCTAACCCTAACCCTAACCCTAACCCTAACCCTAACCCTAACCCTAACCCTAACCCTAACCCTAACCCTAACCCTAACCCTAACCCTAACCCTAACCCTAACCCTAACCCTAACCCTAACCCTAACCCTAACCCTAACCCTAACCCTAACCCTAACCCTAACCCTAACCCTAACCCTAACCCTAACCCTAACCCTAACCCTAACCCTAACCCTAACCCTAACCCTAACCCTAACCCTAACCCTAACCCTAACCCTAACCCTAACCCTAACCCTAACCCTAACCCTAACCCTAACCCTAACCCTAACCCTAACCCTAACCCTAACCCTAACCCTAACCCTAACCCTAACCCTAACCCTAACCCTAACCCTAACCCTAACCCTAACCCTAACCCTAACCCTAACCCTAACCCTAACCCTAACCCTAACCCTAACCCTAACCCTAACCCTAACCCTAACCCTAACCCTAACCCTAACCCTAACCCTAACCCTAACCCTAACCCTAACCCTAACCCTAACCCTAACCCTAACCCTAACCCTAACCCTAACCCTAACCCTAACCCTAACCCTAACCCTAACCCTAACCCTAACCCTAACCCTAACCCTAACCCTAACCCTAACCCTAACCCTAACCCTAACCCTAACCCTAACCCTAACCCTAACCCTAACCCTAACCCTAACCCTAACCCTAACCCTAACCCTAACCCTAACCCTAACCCTAACCCTAACCCTAACCCTAACCCTAACCCTAACCCTAACCCTAACCCTAACCCTAACCCTAACCCTAACCCTAACCCTAACCCTAACCCTAACCCTAACCCTAACCCTAACCCTAACCCTAACCCTAACCCTAACCCTAACCCTAACCCTAACCCTAACCCTAACCCTAACCCTAACCCTAACCCTAACCCTAACCCTAACCCTAACCCTAACCCTAACCCTAACCCTAACCCTAACCCTAACCCTAACCCTAACCCTAACCCTAACCCTAACCCTAACCCTAACCCTAACCCTAACCCTAACCCTAACCCTAACCCTAACCCTAACCCTAACCCTAACCCTAACCCTAACCCTAACCCTAACCCTAACCCTAACCCTAACCCTAACCCTAACCCTAACCCTAACCCTAACCCTAACCCTAACCCTAACCCTAACCCTAACCCTAACCCTAACCCTAACCCTAACCCTAACCCTAACCCTAACCCTAACCCTAACCCTAACCCTAACCCTAACCCTAACCCTAACCCTAACCCTAACCCTAACCCTAACCCTAACCCTAACCCTAACCCTAACCCTAACCCTAACCCTAACCCTAACCCTAACCCTAACCCTAACCCTAACCCTAACCCTAACCCTAACCCTAACCCTAACCCTAACCCTAACCCTAACCCTAACCCTAACCCTAACCCTAACCCTAACCCTAACCCTAACCCTAACCCTAACCCTAACCCTAACCCTAACCCTAACCCTAACCCTAACCCTAACCCTAACCCTAACCCTAACCCTAACCCTAACCCTAACCCTAACCCTAACCCTAACCCTAACCCTAACCCTAACCCTAACCCTAACCCTAACCCTAACCCTAACCCTAACCTAAACACTTTAACCCTTAGAGTCGATTTTAGCCTTCGGTGTGGCTCTGTACCACTTTTGCGGTGAAAAAGCTTGCTCGGAATCTACAGTCGTATTTAGCCGACAGACGCTGGCAACGCAGAAACAGAATGACTCTTTGGCGGCGTAAAGCGAGCGTTCAGCAATTTTGTCGCAATTCACGTCAATGCGGGCGATCTGCACGACAAATAAAGCTAAGTTTCTTGTTCCAACAGTTAGTCACTGGACGTTGGACGAGTGTACAACTGTTTTGCGTCGAAAGCCGACCGGTGGCCGGATGCGACTCCTCTTTTCACTTGAAAATCCGAACTTGGCCATCAGTCTTGTATCACCATCGAATGCTTAATGTTGTGATTTCTCGAAACATCAAAAGCTTATAAAATCTTAGAGTGCACATTCGAAAGAAGGAAATCCGTTTAAAAATTTTTTCTTGAGACTACGCCATTAAAATATAAGTCTTGAAAACATACCGGCTAAACAAAACCTAAACAAACAGCTTCACTGTACTGCTGCCTAATATGTTAACGGATGGCCAGAAAAAACCTTGGTTTTGGAAGTCTTGAAATGAGCGATACTGCTATCAAAGGTACTTAACTAAACAGCCTCACAGAAATGCCTTGTTTGAGAACGGAAGGCTAGGAACAAACTTCATAGTGGGTGGTCAGTTAAACTTTTCAGTCGAGGAATTAAGCATCAAAGATCTGAAAAATAAAAAGAAGAACTCTTTGTTAGAAGTTCTTATTTTTATTTTTCCTCAATTTCTATTTCTTCTCTGTTTTTTTGTTTTTTTTTTGAAATGATGGCTTTTCTTCTTTTATCTATTTAATTCGTTTAATTTTTTATAACAGGCGCTTTAGGTCGTTTCTGTAACTAACTCTGAAATATTATTTAAAAGTTCAAATTGTAATAAATACTTGAACAGAAGAAAATCCTTTTCGTAACTTTAAAATGTAATAAGAACATTTCATGTTTGAAAAAAGCGCTTGTAAAATTAGTTTCACAAAATATCTTTTTTAAAATATGCATTGAGATAAAAAAAAAAACAAAAAAAAAACACAAATCTCTTAAAGATATAATAATGTAGAAGAGAAGCATAAAAGAAAGAATAGGAAAAAGGAATAAGAACGACGCATAAAAAAAAAAAAATTCCATGCCTAATATAAAAACTGTTGTCTAGAGAGAGCATTTTAAGTTCACTTCTTTGTCATTTATTTTAGTGCATCGTCGCTGGGTTTTTTTAGGCGCAATTATTTCTTAGTTGCTGTGCTTTTTTTTTAAGTAAAGGTAATCAGGGCCTATTAGGCAGCTCCTGTTGCTTAATCTTCATCAAAAAATCCTGTTGTATATTTTTACTTTAAAATAAATGAAACATTTACGTAAATTAGAAAAATTAGAAATTAAGGCAAAACAAAAAGCCTTATTGGTTAGCTGAGGAAAAAAAGGCACGGTTAGAGACAACACTTTAACTTCGTGTCCTATCTCTTTCGTTTAAGGTACCTTTTGAATAATTTTTCAAAGAAAAGCTCGCGTGGTATTCCATTTTTAAGTTCAGCTTATGTAGCTTGACATCGCAAAACTCAAAAAGGCAAGATGAAATGTAAGAGAAACTTAAAATAAAATATACATGAAACAAAAGTTAGGCTGCATAAAAACAAAAACTGCATTGCCTAACATAATAACTGTTGTCTATAAAAAGCTCTTAAAGTTCGTTCTTTTTCTCTTATGATTTAGTGAATCGCGATTTGGATTTTCTTAGGCGCACATGTGTCTTTGTTGTTTTTTCTTAAGGAAAGGGCACCAGAGGTGATTACGCAGCTTCTGCAGCATAATCTTTAACAAAGTATTCTTTTGTAAATGTTAACATTGAAATAAACAAAAACCATTTGCGTAAATAGATATAGATAAGACAGTAAATGTGCATAAAAAGCCTTGCTACTTTAATGAAGAAGAAATGGATGAATAGATGCAACATTTTAAGTTCGACGGCTAATTCTATCGATTGAGGTACATTTTTAACATTTTTCCAAAGAAAAGTTAACGTAGCCTTCCTCTTTTAAATCAAGCAAATGTTTAAGGTACTTTTTGAATATTTTTCAACGAAAAGTAAGCATAGCTTTCCCCTTTTAAACGTAGCTTATGCTTAAGGTACTATTAAAATATTTATAAAAAAAGAGTTAGCGTAATTATACTTTATTAAATCTAGCTTATGCTTAACGTACTATTGGAATATTTTTTAAAAGAAGAGTTAGCGTATTTATCCTTTTTTAAATATAGCTTATGCTTCAGGCACTAATAGAATTATTTTTAAAAGAAGAATCAGCTTAGTTTTCCTTTTTTAAATCAAGCTTATGTTTAAAGTACTTTAGGAACATTTTTTAAAAGAACAGTTAGCATAGTTATCCACTTTTAAATCTAGTTGATGCTTAAGGTTCTTTTAGAATATTTTTTTCATAGTAGAAATAGCGTATTTATCATTTTTTCAATCTAGCTTATGCTTATGGTACTATTAGAATATTTTTTATTAGAAGAGTTAGCGTAGTTATCCTTTTTTAAATCTAGCTTATGCCTCAGGTACTATTAGAATAATTTTTAAAAGAAGAATTAGCTTAGTTTTTCTATTTTAATTCAAGCTTATATTTAAAGTACTTTTAGAATATTTTTTAAAAGAAGAGTTAGCGTATTTATCATTTCTTAAATCTGGCTTAAGGTACTATTAGAATATTTTTTAATAGAAGAAATAGCGTATTTATCCTTTTTTAAATATAGCTTAAGGTACTATTAAAATATTTTTAAATAGAAGAGTCAGCGTAGTTATCATTTTTTAAATCTAGCTTAAGGTACTATTAGAATATTTCTTAATAGAAGAGTTAGAGTAGTTATCCTTTTTTAAATCTATCTTATGCTTAAGGTACAATTAGAATATTTTTTAATAGAAGAGTTAGCGTAGTTATCCTTTTTTAAATCTAGCTTATGCTTCAGGTGCTATTAGAATAATTTTTAAAAGAAGAATTAGCTTAGTTTTCCTTTTTTAAATCAAGCTTATATTTAAAGCACTTTAAGAATATTTTTTAAAAGAAGAGTTAGCGTATTTATCCTTTTTTAAATCTAGCTTAAGGTACTATTAGAATAATTTTTAATAGAAGAGTTAGCGTAGTTATCCTTTTTTAAATATAGTTTATGCTTAAGGTACCATTAGAATATTTTTAAAAGAAGAGTTAGCGCAGTTATCCTTTTTTAAATCTAGCTTTTGTTTATAGTACTTTTAGAATATTTTTTTAATAGAAGATTTAGCGTATTTATCCTTTTTTAAATCTAGCTTATGCTTAAGGTACTATTATAATATTTTTAAAAGAAGAGTTAGCGTATTTAACCTTTTTTAAATCTAGCTTTTGTTTAAAGTTCTTTTAGAATATTTTTTAAAAGAAGAGTTAGCGTAGTTTTACTTTTTTAAGTTTAGATTATGTAGCTTGACAAAAAAACTCAAAAAGTCAAGATAAAATATAAAATAAACGTATAATAAAATATAGATAAAGTAAATTTTAAGCTGCATAAAAACAAAAACTTCATTGCCTTAAGTAAAAACTGATGCCTAGGAAGAGCTTTTAAAGTTCGTTCGTTATGTCTTTTAGTTAAGTGAATCGCGATTTGGATTTTCTTTGGCGCACATGGCTCTTTGCTGCTTTTTCTTAAGGAAAGGTCACCAGATTGTGATTTCGCAGCTCCTGCAGCATAATCTTTAACAAAATATTCTTTTGTATATCTTTACATAGAAATAAACAAAAACACTTTTCAAAGAATAGTTAGCGCAGTTTTCCTCTTTTAACTCTAGCTTATGTTAAGGTAGTTTTTGAAGACCTTTTCAAAGAGAAGTTAGCGCAGTTTTCGTCTTTTAAGATTAGATTATGTAGCTTGACAACACAAAACTCAAAAAGGCAACATAAAATATAAGTTAATCGTAAAATAAAATATAGACTAAATAAAATGATAGGCTGCATAAAAGAAAAAAAGAAAAAAACATAACATAATACTCCCCTTATATAAGTTTTCATTGAATGAAATGAATTCCTTTGCGTAAATTTACACAAACTAGTGAGAAAAAGTGCATAGAAAGCCTTGCTATTTTGCTGTAGAAGAAGTGGATGACTAGACACAACTTTTTAAATTCGTGAGCTATCTCTATCGGTTTGAGGTACATTTTCAATATTTTTTTAAAAAAAACGTTAGCGTAGTTTTCCTCTTTTAAGTTTTGATAATGTAGCTTGACATCACTAAACTCCAAAAGGCAAGATAAATTATATGCTAATCGTAAAGTGAAATAGAGATGAAATAAATGTTATGCTGCATAAAAGAAAAAAAAATACATAACATAATATTCTACTATAAAAGTTTGGATTGAATTAAATGAATGCTTTTGCGTAAATTTATACAAACTAGTGAGAAAAAGTGCAAAAAAAGCCTCGCTACTTTGCTGAAGAAGATGACTAGATGCAACTTTTTAAGTTCCTGAGCTATCTCTATCGATTAAGGTACTTTTCGAATAGTTTTTCAAAGAATAGATAGCGTAGTTTTGCTCTTTTAAGTTTAGCTTATGTAGCTTGACATCACAAAACGCAAAAATCAAAAAGTCATGATAGAATACAAGATAAACGTAAAATAAAATATAAGTGAAACAAAAGTTAGGCTGCATAAAAAGAAAACATAACATAATATACTTCTACGTATGTTTACATTGAACTAAATAAAACCCTTTGCGTAAATATAGGTAAACTAGAGAGTAAAACTTCATGAAAAGCCTCGCTATTTTGCTGAAGAAGAAATGGTTGTCTAGATCTTTTACAACAAGGAACTTTTTGATTTTTTTTTTCCGAAAAAATGGTTGGAGTAGATTTCCTTTTTTAAATTTCACTTATGCAGTTTAACATCACAGGATATATTGTTTTGCTATTTAACAAACTCTTAAAACATCAAAAGTAATTCTAAGTGCAACTCTAAAAACTTTTAACAGAATAACAAAAAGATAAAAAGTTTGAACTGTCTTTAAATAAGAAAAGCGAGAACAGTTTAACAGAACTTCTCGTTTATTATGTAATTAGCAAAACAGATAAAAATATTTGCAAAGACATAGATAAAACAAACTACATAAAAGGCCCATCTTTATTGCCAAACTGAACAATTTCATCTAAACTACATAAACGGTCTCACTATATTGCCATATTGAACAAACTTTTCTAAACTACCCTCTTTTTGAATTTTTAGCTTCATGTTTTTAATTTTATCTTTAATATGGCTTCGGTATAAGTACTTTTGCAAGACATAAATGAGCTTGTCACTGCTATGATTTGCCAAGATGCCAATGTAATCTTTGTACGAGCAGCTTGAGCTTACATCTGTAAACACGTCTTGCAAGATGTATGCCAAGACTAAAGCTGCACAGCGAGGAAAACTTTACAAACTCAAGTCATAACACAAAGAGATTAAATCGAATATTCATTTGGTTCTGAAGCATGACAAGATTTATTTTGTTTACTTGTTTATTTATTTATTTTTTTTGTTGACCTTATTGTTTGCACTGATAGCACTAACTGGTTTTTTAAAAAAGATTACCTAATTGCCATTGGCTAACTTCTGCTTCATTTTCCTTCGTTCTTGGCTGAGTTTATCCTGAAATAAAATACAACCATGTTCATTTTTCTAATTCATAAAAACCGTTTCTAAGTGTTAAAGATGTAAGTGTAGGCATATGAACAAATACATGCTTGCATCATTAGACAGTAAAGACTAATTTGAAGCCATTAATAAGAACGATTTTTTTTTAACGACATTTTTAACGGTTTTTTCGTTTTTCTTTAATGTTTTCTTTTTGTAACGTTTTTTCATTAGGTATTTTGGCTGATGATTAAGCCACTGTCATGTATATGATAACAATTGGCTCAGTGTGGGATTTATGTATTAAGGATATATTATTCGTTTGCCACAAAAAAAAAGTCAAAAAACTTTTAATCTTTTTGGGAAATACAATAGAAAATCTTGGAAATTCCACATGTCGTCACTTAAGGTCCGTAAATAAAACTAAACTTTCATGCGTTATTAATTTTTTAAACGTAAGTACTTTGGAAATATACAGCAAATGCGGAGATTTGCGTTCTGTTAAAAAACTATTTACCAAACTAAAACGTAAACTAATTGTTTTTAAAAAAATATTTTAAAATATATTAACTTTAATCGAAGAATAATTTCTTGCTTTATTTTTTAATTATAATAAATTCATATTGTCGTATCAGCATGAGCTCAAAAAAACTTGGAAGACCTGAGGTTTTAAGCAAAACTCGTATTAATAGTGAAAGATTTGCTGGAAAAGCTTCTGATTTACCTGTGAGTGATCTACCAACTTACAAACAGTTCATTCAATACGGTTATAAGATTGAGAAAGAATTATTTAATGGACAGAAAATTGACTCTGTATCAATCGTGACAAAAGTCAAGAGTGACTTGCGAAAACTTTGGTATAGAGTTAATCCAAATCTACCTCTGATAAAAGATAAACCATTAAAAAATAAAATATCCAGAACATTTAAAAAAGTATTATCTGCAGAACGAATTCAATCTAAAAACCATAAGTCCAGTATAAGCTGGCTAGAACAGAAACTGGAAACGTTGTTTGATTTGTCTGCTTGCCGGTGCGATCTCCCAATTATTGATGACTGTAAAGATAGGTAAATATATATTTGTAAACATTTTTTAGTACAGTTTGTTTAATGTTTAGTGAAAAAGATTTTATAAGGGTTGATGAAAATTTACTATCCTATTTTCCTCGCCTTCTACTAAGGTATTAAGGTAAAGTCTTTATCTATATACTAAAGAATGTAAGCCTATATAATAAATAATTTCTATATTGTCTTGATTTTATAGTAAAGTAATATATAGTAAAGCAGAAAGGTATATCATGCAATTTTTATCAACATTTACTGTTGGAATTGATAAATATGGAGGTTTGGATAAAAACGAGCCGCAAGTCATTTTAGCATTTACTGCTTTTTTAAGAAGTTATGGTCACATGATTAGTGATCATGAAATTTGATTCATTTTGTTCGCTTTAAATTTTAATACTTTTAAATTTTAAAATACTTCACTTATTTTAGGTCCCCGTTCTGGAAAGAGAATATTTAAAGAATCAAAGATGCAAGATAGGACCAAAAGGAAGTTGGCAGTTAGGCAACGTGGACCAAGTGGAGGCAACTAGGGTTGCCAAAATGTATATTAGACAGGAAAAAGAAGCCACTAGAGAGCTAATTAGACAGAGAAGTCTTCAAACAACATTAAAACTTGAGTCAGACGGTGATTTTAGTGCTGGATCTTCAAGTTTAGATACAGCTGAAAGTGAAGAATTTGAGGAGCAAATCATAAGTGAAAGAAATTACACAGACTTATCTAATTTAGCCAAGGCTGCAATAAGGTATGAAGTAAGTGATGCTGCTGCAGCTGCAATAGCAACAGCTGTGTTAATTGACTACGAAATAGTAACTGAGAGTAAAAAATCTCAGATAGTAATGGAATATAAGATTTTTTGTGAAAAGGTACGAGTGGCTAATTCAATTGACACAAAGCATCGTCAAGAAGTTTCACAAATAAAAGTAATTGGTGTTGATAGCAAGAAAGACAAAAATTCATTAAATTTATGTAATGAAATACAAGAGTAATGGGGACCCTTTCTTTTATCGAACTACCAAAGATGAACATCACCTCACTTTTACTTGTGAAAATGACCCTTTCTCTGGAAATTATCTAACTCATACTATAATAGAAAATGGTAAAGGTAGTACTATGGCTTCAGCAACGTTAAATGTGCTTTCTAAATATGATAGTATTAAAAGCTTGGAAGCGATTGTTCTTGACAATACAAGTTCTAACACTGGCGTAGATAATGGTTTAGTTGTCAAATTAGAAAAGCTTTTGAATCGTAGCATTCATTTAGTTGGTTGTTTACTTCACCATGGTGAGCTACCTCTTCGTCATGTTATATCTGAAATAGGTGGAAAAACTAATGATTCTAAAAAGTATAAGAGCCCTATTGGTGAACAAGCGTCTGATACATTCATGCATGAAAAACCATTGGTTCAGTTTGTTCCTATTGATTCCGAGATAGAGTTATATGTAAAGCCCAACATTGTTGGCGATCTGAGTACGGACCAGCGTAAACTTTATGAGTATTGCACTGGAATAGCTAAAGGTTCCATTTCTGTCAAGTATGCTAACAGGAAACCTGGTCCAGTCTGTCATGCACGCTGGTTAACTCTTGCTTTGAGAATTATGATGGTTTATACAAGAACCGAGATACCTACACATGATTTAAACTGCATAACAAAGTACATAGTACAAGTTTACTGTCCTATGTGGTTTGCCGTTAAAAGTTCAGCGCATTACAAAGATGCACCAAGGCTTCTCCATAAAACAATTCAATTAGTCAAGAAAAGGATAGCAGAATTCAAATTATTGTATTAAAAAATCTTCGGGGTAACTCCTACTGCTGCTGTCAAGAAAACTTTCTTTATGCTATGCTGCTAGACGATGAAAAAGTTGTAAGAGACCGTGCTCTTAATCAAATCTTGAAGATTAGATTATCCAGGGAAACAAATCCAGATTTCAAACCTAAAATCAAAGCTAAGACAGTTATGACCTTGAACTTCAATGCTGATGTTTGGACCGACTTAGTTGAGGTTTCTTCAATACAAATTGAACCTCCTACGTCAACTTTTGTATCTTCAAATGAATTACTACAAGCTATTCAAACCGGCAATAAACTTTCTCTAACTGATTTGCCAAACAAATCTCAGTCGGTGGAAAGAGCTGTAAAACTCACATCTGAAGCTTCTAAAAAGGTTTATGAGCAGGTAAAGAGACATAACTTCATTCTGGCTAAAAACCAAAGCAAAGCCGAAAACAAGAGAAACGTGAAAAAGTCAAAATATCGTATAATTATCTCAGAGTAATTTTACAAACTTGTTTTTACAACAATTTTACAAACTTGTTACAAATGTAATATATTGTATTTAATGTATATAAATGTGAGTTTAATGTTCTCTTTTATGAAAAGGCATTTCTAAAATGTATTATAACTTCAAGCTTGGTGTTACTTTAATTGTTAATGGTCTATAAAAACGTTGAAGCAAGGGTGTTATATATATAAATACCTATGTAAACTAAAAAGACCTAACCAGAGCTAGCGCAAACAGATAGTAAATAAGGGTGTGGGGTAGTGACTTTAGCAAACTTAAAAACAAACAAAAATAGGAACTTGATCTCTGATCATTGCCGAATAATATATTAATTAAGAGCTCACTAGCTTTAATAAGTTCATTGTTCGGGGAGGAGTGTCATACACCCATTTTTTAGACTCTAGCCCCAATAATTTTCCAACATCGATAGTTTTAAAGAAACTTTAGTTTCAATCGACTTGAAAACTTGAAAATCGGTTCATAAAAAACGATATTATATTTTATAAATATCTGCGACGGAAAATTTATACAAACCCTACCTCGTTTTCACATGGCGTTAGCCAATGAGATTTCATAAAACGTTGTGAAAACGAGGCGTGACATGTAAAAAGTTTCCGTCGCAGATATTTTTGAAAAATAAGGTTTTTCAAAATGTTAAATTCTTTTAAATATTTGAAGAAAACACACCAATAGCTAAAAACTTTAAATTGATTACCCAAAATGATTGTAGCTCCAAATTGAATAATTTTTCCGGATTTATATTTATATTTATGGCTTACATAAATCCCAAAGTGAGCCAATATGATTTGGAAAAAAAGTATTTTTAGACAGTGGCTTACTGATGATTACCGGTACGCCGGTATGAAACTTTAAGTACCAACAAAGTTGTCATCCTTCGCTGTATCTTCTATGTAATTGCTCTTTCCAGCATGCTATTGAGCACTCTCGAGTCTCGAGTGAAGAAGTCTTTTACTAATCACAAATATATATATATATATATATATACATTAACCAATTAACCAAAGGTTTAATCTTTTTGTAAGCAACGTCTTATTATTTTTAGGCATCTCAAACAATTTAAGGGTTACTATGCTTGTTCATCTGTTCTCAGAGAAGAGAAGTCTACTATATATCTTTGACGCGGTAATGGTCTTGTCATAAGTATGACTAGTGAAAATGTTTTGTTCATTATAATTTAATTACAACTAGATGTTTTACTTTGATTTAGATCCGGCTTGTCTCACTCCTATTCTCTGGATTAGAGGCCCAGCTCTAAGACCAATATAGATCTTTCTGTTGATAAAATACTTGTTACGTAAGACATCCCAGATTTTTCTTGTGGCGTCAGTGTGGTTATGGCAGCATATTTTTTATTCAATATTGCTTATTCTTAGCCATTGGAAAAATTACTATGTTTTATCAAACACCATGTTATTTCTCATAAAATTAAACTTTGCAAAACTGCTAAACAAATTTCAAAGTTGTGAAACCTGTAATTGCAAAAATTGTAATTTTTTTCAAAAATATTTTCAGCATTAGGATTTTGTTTTTCTTAACATTAAAAAATTCTTTATAAATAGGATATATGTTAACCGGTATCGTTGATGGTAGTATCGCACATGCGAGACTTCCGAAACTCCGATGCTCAATCCCTTTAATGGAACAATGAACTTACCTATTGCAAAGGTTGTTCCTAGCCGTCTGTTTTAGAAATTAGACAATACAGTGAAGTTGCTTGCTAAGAATTTATTCATTTGGACTTTGTAAATGTATATATTTCAAATGCAATATAAAATAATAATAAAAAATATATAAAAAAGGAAGTTCCTCTTCTTGAACGTCCTTTGTAAGTGTGTATAAGCTCTCGGGTGATTTAAGGCATGTCTCGCTTTTAAGAGTGTTCGGTTGCACCACAAAACATTTCTTTTGAGCATAACTTTTTTTGCCAAACAATTCACTAAAATGAATGTTACCAGGCAAAAGTTGTTAAAAATTAAAATATTAATTTTTTACAACGTTATGGGTTTTGAAGGATTTTGTCTTTTCTGAAAAAGAAGAATATCTTTAAAAGTAAACAAATTGATATTTATGCACAACTTTTCCAGTAATGTTCAGTCTAGTACACTTCGATAATAGTTATTGTCCACTTGTACAATTAGTGATTTATGGTACGGTTAGAAAATCCGACATTTTTTATAAACTTCCGGCGTCGTCCCTAACACAACTAAAAGAGGCAATCATAATTAACAGCACTTTGAGAAATAAAGTCGAGAAGCTAAATTAAGATTTTTTTGTCGGGAAGCTTAATTTAGATTTTTAAATATTTTGCAAATGTTTCAACCAAAACAAAAATATTTTTCTAGTTTGAAAGTTTTACATGAAAGTATGTAAAACCAGTTATCTTAATGCTATGTTTATCTTTTTGTTTTTGGTTTCTACTTGAAAATGAATTTAATATTTCATTTAATCTTTTCAAATTTTTATGATTCATTTTCTGTGTAATATACTTGGTATATGTTGGAGGTAGATACATGCATACATGCATACATACCTACCTACCTACCTACCTACCTACCTATATACATACATACATACATACATTTTTGAAAGGACAAGGAAAAAATGCAAAATCCAAATGTTTTTCATCAATTATTTGTCTTTAGTCAACCTTGAAGTTTTAATTGGTGGTGGGTCTAAATAAAACCTATACAAATATAAGAGAGAAATTTATAAAATTTCTTCCTTAAGTTCCATTAAATTTTTTCTTTCATTATAACTACATTATAATGTGTATAAAATACAAGGTGCTGGATTAATATTTACAGCTTTTTAATCCTTATTTCTCATAGAACAATGAAAAATAAATATCAAGCACTCTTCAAAAAGCAATATATGGGAATGAGATCATAGTGTTAAGCTGATTGTTTCGTCGCAAAAGTAAGAAATGATAATATTAAATGCTAATTAATCTTTTTTTACCAATTTCATTCTTTCATTCAGCTTCTCCATTGTTAATTTTTAGAAAATACTTTGGAAATCTTTTGGAAATGGGCAAAGGCTGATATATCCAAGGTTATGAAAAGCACATGGTGGATCAGACTGATGACAGGGCCAGTAAACCTAATTTTAATGCAATTTTAAAAGACAATCTTTAACTATATTTTGTTTTAGAAAGAAAATATTTTACTACCTTATGTTTATCTATAAGTTTTTATTTCCTAAGCTCAAGTAAGTTATTATCTTCTGATTTGTTAGAGTCAAATGTTAAGATAAAGCCTATGCTTGGGGTAATGAAAAGTGAAAAAATAAAATTATCAAGAAAAATATATACCAGGGTTGACCTTTAGCCTTTTTGTATTATAGGCGAATGACAAATACCCTTTAAAAAGTCAAAAGACTTTTAGGGGGTATTTTACTACGTTTTTCCTATTTCTATCGTGCAAATTTCAAATTTCGCCAAAAAAAAGTGTACAAAGTTGAATAGGTTTGGAACATTTAAATTCGAACCTAAGAATATAGGTAAACTCTATAAGTGCTTTTTTATATGAAAGCTAAAATTTTAGGAGGACTAAAAGAAATCCATCATTCTTAAAAAAAAAGTATGAAAATTTTTAGTGCCAGTTTCTTCACATTCGTATCGAAAAAAGATCTAGTAAATTGTCCGATTTTTTCCTTACGAAAAATTTGGTTGAACCAATAAAGGCATTTCTGAGCAGTATTCTCAAAAAGGATGTAATATTTTGGAACCTCAAGTTCAATAAGAACGTACACTTTAAATACGTAAATATAATCATTTATATTTAACAAAAATAAAGTACTAATTTTTTGTTAAATATGAATGTATTGATTTGATTGATGTATATTTTTGTCTATTATCGGTTGTTTCTATAAAAACAATGTCGGCCTTTCATAACTGTATACTTAACGTCTAATTCCTAATGCGATCAATCACGCGAGGTAAAAATACGTCACAAGCGTTTAAACAGAAATAACACGAAAAAAAAAACGAAATTTTTTCAGACTGGCCTTGAATTCTCTTGAAAACTATTTGAATTAAACCTTATCAATAAGATATCCATAACATTTGTTTAGACAAGATATGAAATGAGCTTCTGTGCATATAGAACCTAACGTTCTATATGCACAGTAAATAACACTACTGTTGCTAACTATAAGTATTGCATGTTAAATTTGAATTCTTAAACAGCTAGATTATAAAGGAATTATGCAAAAAAAACGAATCTACCCTTAGCTTAAAATTTTACACTTTCCGCAATACTTTCATGCTGAGCTACAAGTTTTTAGACCAAGACTTTTTGGTTTGCCAAACATTCAAAGTGAAACCTTCAGCGCTTACAGTCAATTTTTTTTGTTTCATAATTTTATCAACCTTCTTGTCGAAACACAACATAATATATTCGATGGCTGATGGAAAAATTAGGACAAAGGTTAGGGGTTAGGATTCGAAGGCTATAACGGCTGAGGGTTCTGCTTAACAATTTTCACCGCTAATAGTTGTATTTAGCTAAAACAAAGGATAAAAGCGAGTTTTTTAAATTATGACAATCTCCGGACAGTGCCGAACACGAGAACCAAATAGAAAATCTAAACTTCGAATACCTAAACATAACCTTTAACCGTAATCTTAAACCTAACCTTAAACCTGACCCTAAACTTCACCCTAACCCTAAGCTAAACCCAATGTTTAACACTTATAAATTTAATTAGTTTATGGATATCCCAATTGATTTATGAGAATCCCAATTTTTAACAGAGCCTTTTAAGATAACTTTTTTTTTAGTTCTCTAAGAAACCACACAATTACTAGAATATCCAGAGACAAAAGAGTTTTCAATTTCCCCTTTGACAGTTTGCTCGTTAATGAGTTCAATAGAGTTAAACTTGATGTTAGTTTTCCAGTTTTGATTTTCAATATCGCAGAACTCAAATTCCAACTCAGAATCATTTTCAACACTAAAAGATTCTAGCTCAAGGAAGTACCAACCTGCATGCAATGTGTCAGCAACAATAGTGCTGTGAGATAGCCGACTATTATCAAAATCTGATTGGATAACTGTGTGCCAGATATTAGAAGGCATGATCTCTTCGACTAAAACTGTTTTGATAACTCCATCAACTTTTTTCATTCTAACGTATGTCCTGTGATTTTCGGATGTTTGAGGCCAGTCTGCATCTGCCCCAAGATACATGTGAAGTCTAACACGATAACGTCCTTTTGAGCTAAAGGGAATTCTTTTAATGAAGTGTAGCCAGCAAACATTTTTGACGACCACGATGATTTGTTGAAAAGATTCGTTCCATTCTTTAACAAAGCAGTTTGGGTTGTCAATATGTGCAAAATCTTCCGCCTCAGCAACAGGAACCTGAAGCATCTTCCCATTGTCAGATGTTTTGTCTTTTTCCACTTAAATAATAAAAGAAATTTTATTAGATTTTGTTCTTTATTTTAGTACTCAAAATTTTTGTTCAAAAGAAGCAAAAAATGATTTTATTCCATAACATTTGTTTAGACGAGATATGAAATGAGCTTCTGTATAAGAGGTAATAAAATATCAAATATAGAACTTTTTTGTAACTTGCTTATTGAGCTGCAAATAAAATAGTTGCTTAAATGGTATATATTTAATTACTAGTTCAATGTGATGATTCAACAGCTCAATATTTCCAGATGAATGGAGAAAATAACATGATATCAAAATTTAAATTTAATGTTAATTAATCGTTAGTAAATGAAATTATAGACGATTATAGATTCACTGTATTTTATATAGTTATAGAAATTGCTTTTAGGCTAGCATGATCCCAGCTAACACAAAACGTTCAAGTACGTTCGAAGAACATTGGAAACGTTCTTAGAACGTTCTAAGAACGTGCCCAACCGTTTCTAACGTTCTACGAACGTTTCTTGAACTTTTTGTGTTAGCTGGGATGTTAATATGTGCTCACTGAATGTGAGAGACAACTATGAAAGGAAATCAAAATATTAAGTAATTTTGACAAAATGAATAAAATGAAAGAAGGATAACTTCTTGAAAACAACTTACTTTTTTAAATATATAAAATAATATGTGATGGAAAACAATATTTAAAAATATTTCTCATGTAAGAGCATTACAGAAACTCTTGTTTTACCTAACAATAGCCGTGTTTTTGAAAACAAACATTTCCCAAAAAATTTATAAAATGTTGAGTCATTCTTTAATGATTAAATAATATTTATATCATTTTGCTTAAAAAGTACAAACATGTTTGAAAAAGTGGAGTTTAAGTAAAATATTTTTTAATGATATTAACCAACAATATTTATTGAGAAATATATTCAATTAGAGAAACTAGTTGCAAAATTAAGGTGTGATTAGGTTTGCTTTTATTATTGCTCTTTCTATAGTCTCATAAAGGATTAAAAAACTAGTCATTATATTCTTTAAAGACATTAACTTTTTTTTATTGCAAAAATCTTTCTAGTTTTAAAAATTTATTTTATTTGAAGTTTATTTTCTTTTAAAATAATGAACTCATTTGTAGTAAATATAAAATTTAATTTATGGTGTAGTGTTTTTTACTCCTTATATTGGCTATGCATTGAAAAATTTACTTTAATTCATTTCGTGAAAAATTAGCTGTATCTTGCTCTGTTAGTTTTTAGCTGTCTCTTGTATATTATTATCAAAAAAAAAAGAATAGCTGTCATTTATTGCCTCAGTTTTTAAATTAATAACCAAAAAATCACCAAGTTTTTGGAATATAATTTGAACTATTCATTTCCTAAATTATACTTTTCATTCGCAGCATTAACTTTTATTAACTTTATATTCTGTTGCATTACAGTAATTATGTTGTAGCATATTTTCAGTGTTTCATTTTGGGATCCGTATTTCATGTTTTTGGGATTTAATTTAGATATAGAAAAATATTAGTGCAAGCCAAGTATACTTAGATTGCGTATTACAACTGTGTTTTCTAATGCACTATAAATGGAATAATATTTCTTTTGTGAATCTGCATGCTTATGTGTTTGCATTCTTAAAAAGACGATTATGAGCACTCTATGTGTTTCAGAAATTATTTTTCTTGCTTAGTTCATGACTTTGTAAAAAAATATCAATCTATTGTCATTCGCCAAGTTGACCAGCTTGCGAATGGCAGAGTAGCTTCTTTCCCGCATGTTCCCTCAGCTCCCTATCCAACTAGAGAAACGTAGTTTTCTCTCGCAGAGACTCATTCCATTCAACAGGGTGTATTCTCTCTCCTGAGAAAGAGTCCGATTTGAAGAGGCAGTTCGCATAGATGAACTGCTTTTCCACGTTTTCCTTCTCCCCCTTACATTGCCGCAAGCGTGAACCCACATTTTCCGAGCTATTATTTGCAAACGGGCATGCACTGCACTTGTAGAAAACCTTAACACACCGATGCATTTCGGCAGCGTAGGACCTAAGATCTTTTTCGGTGTTATATGTCGCTTGACAATATTGATTGACAATATTGAGTACCACTGGTACCTGGGTGCACGATCACAAATACCTTCTCTGCTACACCAACTGCTATTGTTTTGTTTTTGACTGTTGTTCCCCTCTTTCCCATTGGATGCACATCATTCTTTTACTCACTTGCGGCAACAGACAAAAACTTCCATCAGCAATTCTGAATTGTTTGCCAAACAGCGCCTTATAATGGATTTTGGGTAAAATCTTTATCCTCCTTACCCTTGGAGTCCTGCCACACATTAAGCATAGCTGCAAAAACTACTATTTGAACTACGAAGAGTTGTATAATATGCATTTACCTCAGTAAATGCGAGAGATGAAATACATCCTCTCACAAAACCGAAACCGATGTCACTAAAGTTGCCAATGCCGGTGTGACTACTCTCAGTTTCAGATTTGCAATTTGGCTTCTTATAAACCATCAACAGTTTTCAAATACATCTTCATTTGACTTCCATTAAAATCGATTATGAAACATTTAAATCCTCGTAGAAAAACTCCGATTTACATCTTTTCAACAATTTCATCTATTAACCGCAACAAAAAGCTTTTTTTGCCTTCCCCATAAAATGACCTCCAAGAATTGACGCTTACGCAAGTTAAAGGAATTTCTCAAGCACAACAGTTACTTGTGCTTTCAAGAAAGTTTTGTTTCCAATATTTTATTATAAAAATTGATTTTTTAATTATTCCCCTCACCAAATGTCACTTGATATTATTCATTAAAGTAAGATATTGCTTGAAAGGAAGAAAAATCAAAAAGGTTCTCAGATTAAGACAACGATTTTTCCAGTAATTATTCCTAACAAAGTTTATTTGAAGCAAAATGACTTTAATGGGGATATAAAATACTTTTTGCAGAGATCGACGAATTCATGGCTTACTAGAAGTTTGTTCAGTAAAGATGCATCTCTCGAGAAGCATATGATTAATCAGTCAACAAGTAATATAATATTGAATGGTTACAAGAATGAAGTCATAACTCTTTTTAAGCTGTATGGTTTACATAAAATGCTTAATGCAGTGTTGAATCATTTGCCAAAAGCATTTTGGTTGAACTTCACAGTGTCTTCTTTTAGCAAAATATGCTGATACACGCAATATATATATATATATATATATATATTGCATATATATATATGCAAAATATATATATTTATATATATATCGTTTTTAATTAATATCGTTAATTAAAAACGATAAAGGAAAAAATATATATATATATTTATATTATATATATATATTTATATTATATATATATTATATATATATATATATATATATATATATATATATATATATATTCTTTATCGTATTTTATTAATATCGTTTTTAATTAACGATATTAATTAAAAACGATAAAGAAAAAACTCATTATAAAAGTTTTTTCTTTATCGTTTTTAATTAATATCGTTAAGTAAAAACGATAAAGAAAAAACTTTTATCATGAAACTTTAAGTTTCATGCCAACGGCAATCATCAGCTATATATTAAAAAATCAAAAATTAAACGTTAAAATTACATTTATAATTACGGTGGCGTGAGTTCTAATGACTCCATGGAAACAAAATTTTAAAAGTATAACGTGACGTAAACGTAATATTAGGGATCGCTAGTATACGGTATACTAAAAATTTAGTGTACAGTTTACCGTATAGTATACCGTAAAGTATACCGTAAAGTATACTGTAAACTATGACGTTAACTAAACTTTTTACTTTTTGATTTTTTGGCGAAATCGTAATACAAATTTGTAAAGAGGTGTTAAAGATTTGAATTTTTACCACGTTTAAAACATATTTGTTTGATTTTTATTCAATGTTTTTGTTTTTGCATTTTATTGTGATACTTAATATAAGTTATATTATATAACTAATTGTTTATAAATGTTTTTTTTATAAACAATTGGTGCAGTTATGTTGATCGGGAAAGCATAAGCATCTATTGGCCGGTGACCCTGGTTCAATTCTTCCAGGTGCTTTTGTTTTTTGTTTTTTTTGCTTTTAACATAAATTTAAAATAATTTTTCGGCAAGGAGAATTGGCACAAACGGACAATATTACTTTTATCTCTGGATTTTAGAAGCCGACGATGGAACCAGACAAATTTGATTTATTTCCGAACCCAGCCCCCAGCTAAAATAGTCAAATTAGCGCAGGGTTAAAATGCTTTTTTTTGTTGTTGCATTTCACATTTAACTACTTTAAAAGAGAAAACAAAAAAAAATTGAGAAAAACTTTGACAAACTTTTTATGTTTACTAATATTAGGAATAAGCACTACTAAAAATTAATATATATAATATCAATACTGTCGGTCCAGACTGTCGTACTACCCCAAAATTTGCTTTTAATTTTTGATGGGCCAGATAACCCCTTGAAAATAGTAATTATTAAATTTGCACTACATCCTCACTAGATAAAGAAAAAAGATGAAGGTGTTGATCAAAATCAGCAATCACACATTACTGGATTGTTATCTTACTGCTTCATTTTTAAAGCAAACATGTTTTGTTTTTTTTGAACATAGCTTTTTAAAAAAAATTCTTGTGTTTTCAAATAATTTTGAATAAAAGCAGTAAAATAATTATATTCAAATATAAACAGAAATAAAAAAATAGTAAACAGAAACAGTTATATTAATCTTTTGCACAAAATTCCAATAATATTTCTCTATGAAAATATTTATAGATTTTTTAAACTTACTATTAGTAATTTAATAAAGTTTTTAATTAATCATTTGAGATGACAAATCACTTGAATCAACTGAAGTCTCTAGAGTGAAATCAATAGAAACATCGTCTTCATCATTATCATGATCACTAGTATTACCAAGCATTATATCAGCAATATTTGCTTCTTTTTCATGGAGTGTGGCATTTGCATACATGAGCACTAAGCCAATTGCTTTTTCTTTTGCAAGTCGGTTTCTACGCTTTGAATGTATAAAATCGTACAAACTCCATATTCGTTCACTTGCAGCTTGAGAAGTTGGAATAGTAAAGACTATTCGTGCAACCTTTGCTAAATTTGGAAATTTACTTGCACCTTCGACTCCCCACCAGATATCAGGATCCATTAATTCAATTTGAGCTAAAAAATCTGATGTTGGATTTGCACATAGTCTCTGAAAAGATTTTATTTCTTTTTTTGAAGTTTGATAATTGCAAAATCCTCTTGTTTCAACTATGTACTTTGGAAGTAATTCAAGGACCATAACAAGATCACTTTTACTGGATGGAGGAGGCTCATTATACATATTTCTACCACCATGATTTCGTGGATCAAGAAAATAGGCAAATCCCATAGATGGTGTGTGAATAAATTCCCATCGATGTAAAACAAGACTTTTCAATATTGAGTCCTCACACCATATTTGCATTAAGTTAATAAATCCTATATAAACTTCAGAAAGTAGACAACTATCTGATTCCAGTTTACCTACTAGTTTTGATAATGGTTTCATAACATTAATAAAACATTGACAGTTTTCCCAAAAAAATTCATCTTGTACAATGTTTATGTATTCTGATTTTTTTGTGGATGGAGATATACGTGAGAAAGCACCTGAGTTGACTAAATTCAAATGAACTAATTTGTTTTCAAGATTACGGGCAACTGATGTATGATGGCTATACCACCGTGTTAAAACTGCATGTGATAATGTTCGCATTTCCTTCAAATTATTTTCTTGTTTCACACGATTTTGAATTATATGAAATTGATCAACAAGAGATGTTCTTTGTTTAACAAATGCTGTCAGTTTTTCAGACTTTTCTAAAATATCCACAAATTCAGGAAGAAGGCAAATATCTTTTACTAAAAGATTAATTGTATGGGCAGCACAACCATTACAAAAAATATTTGGATATTTTCTTTCAATAATATCCCATGCAGCTCTCATATTTGATGCATTGTCAGTTACAATGCTTGTAACTTTATCAACACCAACCTCAAGAATTACATTTTCGATGCGTTTTGCAATATTAATACCAGTTTGTTGCTCTTGACCAGTAGGCTCAATTTTGTAAGCAATTGGTTTCATGGTCCTATTTTCAACGTGAATTGAATAATTAATGAGATGATTTGCATTAATGTTTGAAAATCCATCTGTCACTATACTTACATATTCAGAACTATCAACATATTCTTTTATTCTACATTTTTCATTATTTAATGCATCTTTATAAAGGCGCCCACTAATGCATTTACTAGATGGGGGTTTATATGCAGGTCTAAGATTAGCATGATGTTGCTTCCAAGCAGAAGAATCAGCTAATGCAAAAGGTACTCCTGTATGAAAAAATATCCTTGCATATGATTTATCTATCTTTTTGATGTCATCTTTGTTTATAGTGTCAAAGTACGAATTTAGCATAGTTCTTTTAGCAGGCTGCCCAGATTCTTTAAAAACTGAATGTTCAGAGATTTGTGAGTTCATATTATCATTTCCTTTAGTTTCAACTAAAACACTCTGAACTTCTCTTTTTTTATTTTTGAAGCACAACTTAACCTCTTCAGACACTTTTTCACATCCCCTTAAATGCTGTACCCATCTCAATTTTGAGCGTGCTGTTATTTGTTTATCGCAATATTTGCAATAAATTTTTCTTGTTGAACCTTTTCCAAAAAAAGAGACATGCTTGTAAACTTGATCAGACATTAAATAATTTACTTAAATACAAGAGTATGATACAAACATATGTATTACTATTATCATTAATTTATTTCAGATCAGAGAAATCCATTGAATAAACAAAAAACAGTGAAAAAACAACCAAAATACTATCTTAAACGGTGAAGAGCAGCACAAACAGCGTGGTATAAAAGTATAACTACTTAACAAATTAAAGTTTTTCCTAAGTAAATCTAAAAAACAAAAATTGAATTAAAAAAAAACACTTTAATTATGATAAGTTAAATAATAGACATGGCCCAGTAATTTAATTAAGATAATATAATTATCAGATTATCTAGTCAGTCCGAAAATACTTCACAAATAAAAGTAAACAGGTATACTAATGTGTATACAAACTTTTAGTATACCAAGTATACGGTAAAGTATACCGTAAAATAAGTATACCGTATACTGTAACCGGCGATCCCTACGTAATATGAATCAACCAGGATCATTCTTCGGTATAAAATGAGGAAATAAGGAACTTATTCTTGTGCCTGCACTTCGAGACCATTTCACTCATTGCATTAAGTTTAATTATTAAATGTTTTCTGTTACGCTTAAACTTGAATTTTTTGTGTTTTTAGTTATTTTAACAAAAATTAAAGCGAAGAAATTAAAGTTTTGAAATGCCAAACAAAGCAAAATCTTACATTGAGTGCCGAAACTATGTTTGAATTCTTTGCATGTTAAAAAGTGACCGACCACTAACACTCTTGCTGATAAGCAGACTGACAAAACATTCACCAGAACCTTTTGACTTAAATGATGATAGATTCCACATGGGATGTGCACAAACAGTCGTTTCCATCTTCAGAAAATTGATGAAGGAAAAGCTACAAAGCCTTTTCCTAACCTCTATGACTTTTCTTCCATCCTTGTGAAACAACCCACACAAAATTCACCTGATTGCAACTGCATTATTTGCAAAATTGCAAAAACCAATGAAAAACACCATTACCAGTGACCAGCAATGTTGTCCCAGAGAGAAGCCCTCCCAAATTTTATAAAAGATGTTCACATTGTCTGACAATAGTTGGATCAGGATTACCACATCATTGTACCCCTGCAACAAGACGGGTAAACCTACTAAGGCTAGCAAAAGAAGTCACCAAAAGTGCAGAGCTTGTGGCTTCTTCTGTGTTGAAAACACATGATTCATCACCCAATGGTACAGTGCGACTTAGCCAAGCAAGTGGAGGTCCTAAATTACCATTCAAACTTGGTATGTCCATTTGATTAATTTAGAAATTATTATTTTCTTGTTTATGCCTTAGAAAACCAATATTTATAAATCCACAATTCAATTTTTAAAAAATATTTAATTTTGTTTTAGGAAAAGCAGCACCAACTCAACTTTTCAAGGAACCACTTCCTGCTGAAAGCTTGGTTAAAGTTTAGCTTAATACAGGGCTATCCAACAAACGCATGAAACAACTTGCTTCAACACTAAAAGCACCAAAGCTTTGCAGCTCTTCCTTCAAAGACTCTGGATTGAAAAAACAGCTTTTAATTGCCATCTCTGAAGGAATGCCAGAAACATTTGAAAACATACAAAACCTTTTGAAACTGACACAGTCAAACTCAATTCACTTTGTTTTGTTTTGTGACATGAAAGTTGCTAATATCATCAGCGGAATTCAATCCCATGCCAATAAACATCCATGTTGTTGGTGTGATGCTGAATCTTCAAAACTTGGACTATGTAGTTATTTAAGAACATTTGGAGGCATTAAAAAAGCACACCAAGAAGTTATAGCTCATGGAAATGATGTGAAAAAAGCTAAACAATTTGGAAATGTCATCTACTCACCTTTGTTGAACTTCCCAAATGAGTCCCTCATTCTGGATACAATCCCACCCATGGAACTTCACTTGCTTCTTGGTGTTGTCAACCATCTCTACAAAAACTTGGCCAACATTTGGCCAGAATGCAAGACTTGGCCAGAGGCATTAAACATTCCTCTGCAGCCCTTCATGGTGGACATATTCAAGGAAATTAGTGCCAAAAGCTGTTGAAAAATGTAGACATTTTTCAGGAAAAGGCTGAAGCTGCAGCTGCATTTGCAGCATTTCCACTCATTCATACATTCAGAAAGTTTGAAAAGACGGTCGTAGTTTGTTTTGGAAAGCAGCTTGATAAAAATTACCAAGAAGACATTGAAAACTTCAGAAGTTCATACCATGATCTTCCTGCAACCATCACACCTAAGGTTCTTGCTGTATTCTTCCATGTGTCTCTCAGAATGATAAAGGTCTTGGCCATTTTAGTGAACAAGCCACAGAAGCACTTCAATCAAATTTTAAGCCTCACTGGCAACGGTTTAAGAGGAAGACAACTCACCCAGAATTTGGAAAGCATTTGCTTAACTGTGTTGTTGACTTTAACGGTAAGCATGTTTAGTTAGTGTAATGGCATTCCAAACAGAAAGAATTTGGCAGAGTATAATAGAAGCTTATTTTTAGTTTATTTTCTGAAATTATTCTTTAGAAGCCTTTTTTATTCATGAGTTGTTTTGCTATTTTTGCAAAATGTATAATTTTTGAATGAAATACAGAAAAAAAAGCAATGTTCTATAAATTCTTTCAATAAAGAATATGGGTTTTAATTATGACTGTTATAGGAAAAAATTGAAATGCAAATATCTCTCACGGACGCCAATCCTGGATTTTAAAAATACTTGGAAAGATATCCAATTGGTATGTACTATGACCCCTTAAAAGGATTTTTTCGGGTGTTTTCATCAATGATACACGTAAAATTTTCAAACAGTGATTACAAATGTACCAAGTAAAAACATTAAAAAAAATTAGTTGCAACAGAATTATAGACACTGAAATTCTATCTAAAAATCTTTCATTGTTAATGTGTCCCCAATGTGAAAACTGTGCACTGTACCTAGGTGATTACCATGAAAAAAAGATAGGTCTAGCATCGTAGCTATATTTGCAGTGTACTACACTATCTTGTGATTATAAACATGAATTTTATACATCAGATAATTGTGACAAAGGGTTTGATATTAACAACAGGACAATATAGGGGAGACCGGGGCTAGTTGCAACAGGGGTAGGTTGCAATATTGCGGTTTAAA
>NW_028324315.1:8453995-8471495 GCF_058129835.1 Hydra viridissima | reverse complement strand
GACGAGACACATCGCCAGACAGCAAAACGGTCATAGCATTAGATCTATTGTTTTCTTGAGTGCAGGAGTCTGTCTTACTTTAAATAAGCAAGCAAAATAAAAAGCATTTCAAAGCTAAAAACGTTTGTAATTTCTTTTTTATTGACTTACGTTGACCCATTAAAATCTGACGACTGGCTTTTCTTCAAATATGTAAAGAAAGTTATTTAAATACAAAAGCAAAAAGTAGAAATGATTTAGCCTTTTTGTCTGTTTGTTTGTCTTCCAATTCACTTTTTAGAACTCGGTGCCAAAGACTTTGTTGATAGATCAAGAAAGAGCTAGGTTTACAAATATTACTCAATGTTTATTTGAACCAAATTTGTTCATCTGTTAAATAGTTACTTTGTCCGTTTTCAAAAACGAACTGACAAATATGTGACTTTAAATAGGCACTTCACATCATTTTAATATCTTTAGCTATAATTATTACCAAAATATGTGAAAAATATAGACTATTTCAAAATGAGTTCATTTTTTTAAATTTGGATAATTGGTTCCCGAGTTATGACGATTTATGTATTGCCCAATAATGCCTGTTTCGGGTCGAAATTTGTAAAGTTTTTCTTAAGGATTTATGGCACCGAAATTAAAAATTTTATTTACTTTTCAATTGGCATCGACGAAAAGACTAACAGTTGAGCAGAATTAATTAAGTATACTCATTCTACTTTTTTTTTTTTAATTAAAGGAATCAATGTATTCAATTATGCAAATTCTTTTTGTGATATAGTTGAAGCAGGGGTTGTTTTACCCTTTTTGTGGGCATATGGGTCAAGACCAACAAAATTTCTGTAAAAAGCGTAAATATCAACTTAAATTAAAAACAAGAGCCTTTTCAAACTGTAAGAGTGAACAAATTCATAAATTTATGAAAATACTAACAATATCTAAGAATCCAAGGGCTTGTTTTCCCCATTCGGGGCAATTCCCAATTCGGGTCAAAAGTAACAATTTCTAATTAAAAAGTGTAAAAATTAACTTTTGTTTAAAAATAATATCTTTTCATCCTATAAGAGTGAACAAACTCATAAAAACTTATTAAAGTTCTATAAATATGTAAGGATCCTAGGGCTCGTTTCCCCATTTGGGGGAATTGGGACAAACAAAACACATTTTCGGTGAAAGCTGTAAAAAACAAGAGCTTTTTCTATTATTTTTCTATTATTAGAGTGAACATGCTCATGTACACTTAAGAAAATATGTAAGTGGGTCATAAGCAATAAAATCTCTGTGGAAACCATAAAAAACAACTTTAGTAGAAAACAAGAGCTTTTTCAATCTTTAAAGCATTTCATAGTGGTCATATGCTGCTGAAAGTAAAATGTTAATGATAAATTCGATTATCATTAAAAAAGTATAATAGATTTATCATTGTTTACATTTAAATAGTAGGATCTGAAATAACAATCACAAGATTTTAAACTAATAAATACTGAAAAAAAATTTCAGTGATTATAACTTTTATAACAAGATCATATCTCCTTTATCAAAGTCAGATAACAGTGGAAATGTGTAAATACTTCCAGCTTCTGATTCATAAATAACATCATAATGTTTGCTTGATTTTTTTTCCGACTTCCGCTAATCTAACAACATCTGCTTTGCACCAAAAATACTCTTCTTCATCAACTTCTTTTATTTTATGAAGAACAACTTGCCCAACTAAACTACCTGGATCATCTAATAAAGTCGGTAAAAACTGGACCTTTTTTTTGTCTTGCAAGATGTGACATTCTAGAATCCTTTAACTTTCTAAACAACTCTTCTTTTTGTTTCTTAATCAAGCCATTGTGTTGACTTTTTTCTTTTAGTGTATTGTTCCTTTGTTCTGGTGGGGGCAAGTTGCATGTGCCAATGATAGTTACCAAGTTCTCCATCAGCTCACTTGAATTTAAGTCAATACGTTTATTTCCAGAAACTTTAGTTTTAAAAAACAGCTTCAATGAACATTTTTCCCCCATTACATAACGATAAAAATCTAATCGACTTCTAATAACTTGCTTCCTTAAAGTATTATTATTATCAATTTTTGAAGATTTATCTTCTGCTTCTTCTACTGTTAGTCAAACTTGTGATTTCAATTGAATAAGCACATTTACTATATTTGCTTTTTTTTAGTGATGCTTTCTTTTCTGCATCATTGACACTTTCTTTGAAATTAACTCTACTTGTCGCTCTTTATACTTTAATTTCATTTTTTCAACACTATGAGAAGCTGTTTCAATTAAAATGTAACGCTCTTCTTCTGATTTTGCATCCAGCCATTGTTTGAATTTTGGCATTTGGTTTAGTTCGAAAAAGTAGATCCAGAATTGCAAAATCACTTTCTGAAGCTTTGTTAGTCGTTGGTACATTTTCAGCAGCCTTTTGAATTTGATCATCTGAGTTCCAATATTTACTGCCTGGGAGCTGATCAATTGCTTGTCTTTCAAGTATTATTAGAAACTAGCAAAAAAGCAACCCGTAATACGGGTTATGGTCGGTCTGTTAATTTACAGTGGCTGTTTTCCACAATTTAAAGTTGCAAAACCATAACTATTACCCTTTTAGAAAAACGCCTTCAAATTAAAAAATATGCGGAGGTAAAATAATTTACCAATTATTTGACATTGAGTAATTTACAACTGAAATAGGTCATCTCAGTGTGAGGCAGAACCATTTTCCTCGACATTACTAAGTTCAAAACAATACGTTTTTAGTTACTGACACAAAATAATATTACTTCCTCATGCTTTAAATTGACGAAAAAGTAAAGCAAAATTCGTGTTATTTTTATAACGTGAACTTTTATTTATAAGATTAATATAAAGCGAACGTAAATTTTACATGAATCAATAATTCTTTGGCATCCCCTTGATACATGTTTCTTTAACAAAGGAAATTTTCTTTAAAATGTTAAATGCACACAACTAAATAAATTTATTCAAAATATCTGACCATTTGACTATTGCTATTTATGGCACTAATCTGATCATTTTTATATATGGCCTCTTTGTTTCAATAATTTTTAGTAAACGGTTATTTGCTACCATTTATTGAAAATTCCTTTTGTTACTCGAAATTTAATTCTCTTTAATAATTTGACACTAATAAAGAACCTCCCTTCCCCGTTTTTGCCTTAATGGTGGTCAGGAGAATAGATTTATCTTTATTAAGAGTTATCAAGTTTTTGATAAAGACATTCTACCAGAATAGTAAAATGTAAAACAATGATTTACATGTGTAACAATTTTTTCTTTTTAATATATATAAGAATTTTTTCTTTCCTCAAAAGTGTTGCAAATGCAAACTAAGATAATTAATTAGTTTAACACCTTATAAAAATTAAGTAACTCGATATTTGACAAATGCGCAAAACTACAATTATAACCCCCCCCCCCCCCCCCGTTTAAAAAGATCCCCAAAGTTACGTACAACAAATAATTAGGAATAAAATAGAGAAGATTTTTAAAAATTGAACTAATTGCATATATTTATATCATTTTAACTGACAAAAATTTACAATAAAAGGTAATCAGGCCTTTTTTTAAAAATCGTATAAATGCGTCAATCGTAAATCTTAAAGAAAAAAAAAAGGAATTATAATACCATAACAAAAAAAAACAACCAAAAAACAAAAAAAAAAACAAAAAAAAAACACCAGAAAAAAACTGAAAATCGATTTACCTATTTATAGTAACCTATTTTGACATGGCAGTTAATATAAACATTTATCGAAAATTTAACTATAAAATCTATTTCGAAGTACAAAAGGATTAACAATACTAATATATATATATATATATATATATATATATATATATATATATATATATATATATATATATATATATATATATATATATATATATATATATAAATCAAATTAAGATATAAATTGTATTTTTAGCATAATGTTGTCTTGGCTTTAAGTAAATAAATAAAAGCAGTAAGTTTCAATAATGAAACTACCTATCATTCATTTTTAACAATAGACACCAACATGAAGGTGTTTATTGTTAAAAATGAATTAGAACACAAAACATCACAACAATAACACATAACAATAGAATATTTACACTCTTGATCCTAAAATCCAGCGAAAATAACAAACCAAATTAAAATATGAAAGTCAAAATTAGAAAACCAATTTAAAGTTAACTATATTTATTTTTTTACTAAACATATAAATACATAAAAGTATATTTGTTTCTATATTCAATATTTGTTATTCAATTACTTCAAACTTAGGACATTAAAACACCCTAGATTTAAAGATCAAGGTTGCATACTCTCCCATACAAATTACGCTAAACATTAACAGACATTATTATGAGTTTCAAGAATAATTAAAAAAGGCTAGACAACACAACCTAGCTCTAAAGCAGTAACATAGCCTGACACTAAATGCTGCCAAGTCATACCTCTGCTATAAGTTAACCGCTTGGCTGGCAAGGTTATCAATCTAGCTCAATATAATGCCAACTCACACCACTTTAAAAACATGGAAACAATATAATTTAAACATATATACAACTGCAAACAAATATGGTTTTATATAACACACATAAACACATTTTATAACAATATTAAATGACAGATATATTTATCAAAAACTATAAAAAATATACATATATATTAAAACAATAAATTTATACAAACAAAATGTGCTCACAACTTACAAACAGTAAATTTTCAAAATAAAAATCTTAAGACCATAAATTAAGAACATTAGAAAATATAACATTATTTGTGTAACACTTTTCACCTACCACACCTTGAATGAGATGTTTATTAATTTTGAAAAACAAACTATTAAATGCTCTCATTCTTGAACATGCAACATATTGTTGACCATCAGAGAAAAATGGTTTTTTTGAGATATACCCCAACTCTATTAAATGTTTGACCGTGACTTTTATTAATTGTCATTGAATAAGCCAATCTGACAGGAAACTCACGACGTTTCAGAACAAAAGGTAAATTAGAACCTGATGGAGCCAACTGAATTTGAGGAACAAAAACCCTTTACCACCAGAAACACCTGTCAAATCCTCTGCATCAATAGAATTATTTTGAAGAGCACAAACTTTTATTCCAGTACCAATGCATAACCCAGCTTTGAGATCTAAATATCTAAGTAGCATTATTACACAACCAATTTTCAATTTTAAACAATGAGGTGGCATACCTGAAGGAGTTAAACTATTCAAACACTCAACAGGAAAGTCATTTCTTTCATTAAGGTCATCAGTATCAATTTGATCAGCACTTAAATAAATTTTGACCTTACCCGGCAGACATTCAAGCACTTCTTCATTTATTGATAATGAATCAACTTTAGTTGGTGTTAAAATCATGCATTTAGAATAACCATTTTGATCAGCATCTCCGAAAATCTTTTCAACAATCCATTTATTTTCTCTAATAATGCACTGATTTGGTATTTTAATGCATCTTTTATAAGGATCCTCCTCTTTGACAGGTATTGTTCCATTCCCAAGTTTTAGTAGCCATTGGGAAAATTCACCTTCCCCATCTTGTACTCTCATATTTTCAGTTCATGCAAACTTCTGCACCAATTGCCAATGCAAAGAACATTTTATACACGATTCTACTATCTCAGCTGGTTGTCCTCCTTTCACAACAGGCAGAATTTGCGTAAAGTCACCACCAAAAAGAATGATTTTTCCTCAGAATGGAAAGTTGTTGTTGCAAATATCTTTTAACAACCTATCAATTGCATTTAATTCTTTACATGCTCATGTAAGACACTATACTCGTTGCTTCTCAGTTTGTTTCGGTTATTTCTGATGAAAGCAAGGCGCTGGCCTTTGATTTTAACATACGCATCTTTTATGGCAAAAAACTGTTTCAGCAATAGCATATTGCTGAAACAGTTTTTTGCCATAAAAGAGTGAAGAAAAAAATTGTCTAACTGAAAGTTTATATTGTAATACTGAGAAAATGTAACATGATTTCTAACCAATGTAGCACGTTCAGGGTTGTGAACCAATTGATTATGCCAACCAGCATCACCTCTTGGAAAAAATAGAGGATAAACCATAGGATCTAAGTTGGAAGACATACTTGATAGAGTTTTAAGAGGATGACCTCTTGGGTAAATAACATCTTTCCTGGAAACAGGTAGTACACCAACAAATACAACTGCAACTTCATTATGTGAAGGGAGACTGATAGCGATTATAGCAATTTATGCTGGAACATCATGATTCCAAAATATTTATAGCAAAATCATGTAGTAAACAGCGCTAAAGACAAAAAATCAAATTGAGATAAAACAAATTGTATATATAGCAAAATAATTTGTATTGGCTTTTAGTAAATGATTAAAAGCAGTGATTTTTAACAAAATTACCTATTTAACATTTTTAATAACAGACACAAACATGAAGTTAAGCCAAATGCCTATTAACTCAAAAGATAACAAAAAAACATCACAGCAACAACACACACCATAAGTTAATATATGTATATAATATAACTTAAGTAAGATAATATTCATATATAACAAAACATAAGTAACAACATTACGCAAAATGTTATTAAAATACATTATTATGCATTTTTAGAATAATCTTTAATAATAAAGGCTTGAAAACAGCTAGACCTAAAGCAGTAACAGTTTGACACTAAACACCATCGTGTAACCCTCTGTTAAAAGTACATCACTTGGCTGGCAAAGTTGACAAATCTTGCTCTAAACGTTTACCAAGTCACAGCACTTTGAAAACACGCAAACAACATAATATAAACATATGTACCAACTATAAACACAATAAATGTGTTTAAATATGTATATAAGGTTAAATATATATACCTCATATACATATTTAAACACATTTTTAAAACAATCATATAACACATATCAACACACACACAAACAATAAAAAAACACTTTACATTATTATAAAAACACATTGATAAAACAGCTATAAGTGTGCAAATAAAAATTTTAAAAATGATGCCAGAAAATTTAAAAAGATACAAAATATATATTTACAAACAATACTCTTCACCTTCTTTTTTTTTCATAAGAACTGTAATCCTCACAACAAAATTTAACCTTTACATACTATAACATGTGACATGCCATGTCAGTGCTGGCACAAAATTTTAATTTATTTTCTAAATTTTCTAAAAAAGAACAATAATAGTTAATAGCATCACAGAAATTTCAAAGTAGTAATAATTTCAAAGTAGTAATAACCATTTTATGGAAATAGCATTAGTATAACTTTAAATAACATCCATACCCTTATTTTCCTTCTAAAAAATAAAATAACAAAAATAAAACTGCAAAAAAAGAAAAGCTAAAACAAACAAAATATAAACGATTTAAAAAATTAAAATCCTTTCTACTTTTTCTGATAAAAATTGAGAAAGTTTTAGTAAAAGGTGCATAAAATGTTCTAATAGCAAAACTGCAAGTTTCTATATAAAACTCAGTTTTCTTTGATTTTTGCTAATAAGACTTGTGTCAAATGAGCGTTTAAATGCTCCGCTCAGTTTAACTGCCGTAACAACTAAGAAATCACTCAGCAATGCTGACTAGTTTTGAGCATAAACGATTGTTTATGATAATATGTTCGAGGCAGTTAGAGGTGTATGAAAGGTCATACAGGATACGATGCTTCTTGCACGGTTGCATCAATGAGATGTAAAGTTTCGTTAAGAACAATTATTTATAATAATATTCTCTTTTTGCAGTGTTCAATACAAGTTCAAAACTCACAAATAGCTAATAGAATTAAAATGTTCATTAACTGCAAGTTTGTTTCCTTTAAGGAAACAAAAGAACTCTTTCCAGTTTTAAGGGACCGCACTCAGTATAAAATTGAAGACAATAATTGACTTTTTCTCTTCTACAAGTGCCCAACCGCATTAACGTCGCGCACCTTTTAATAATGTTAGTAGTCCTTATCCGAGCCTCAAGTCTACTCGAGACGGCTAAAAACATTAACTTTTCATCATCCTTTTGTTTGCAGACAATAGTACTGTCAAAGAGTCAGCTATTTTCCCCTCCTAAACAACCTGAACATGGTTTAGGCTAGTCTCCCCTCTTAAACAACCTGAACGTGGCTTATTTCAAAAACATCCCAGCAAACATAAAGACGTCTTTTAGCCGTGTAAAAGACGGCGTTTCAAGATCGAAGAAGACGTCTTAGAGATGTCTTAAAAATGTCTCCGTTGTCCGTCGAAAAGACGTCGTACTCAAGATTGTTTACAGAGGCCTTACTGAAGACAGCCTAAAGATTTGTTTAATTATATTTTAAGAAAACTGTGCAGTATTAATGGTATATTTAAGTTGCTACTACCGATTATAATGGATTGACAACATTAAAACCACCATTAAGCAAGTTCAAGTTCGTACTATGTGTTTTAGAAACATTATTAAAGAAGAAAAAGAAAACTATTAAAATAAAAAAACGCAAATAATTTTAAAAAGTATATATAATACAGTTAGCTGGATTGTTACCAACTATCTTTTTACTAAACAATTTATACAACATATAGTAATATATACAATATACACAATAAAAAAGAATATTTCTTTTTAGTTTTAGTTCATTTTTACAATACTGTCCAATTTGCTGTTTAATTTCAACATTTGAAACCTTTTCAAATCTTCTCTTTACAACTGCTAAAAATCAAATAAAGCATCATGTAGGATATATTTATCAAATATATTGGAAATAAATTTAACTTAACATAGATTTTGAACAAAATTAAAAGTTGAATAATTTAAACTTGTTTTAGATTACCTTCTATTAAGCCATACAGTTTAGTTGATAATAAACCAACCTTTCCACCAGAAGCTTTTAAATTGAACTGTGTCAACAGGTTATTTGTAAATAATCTAAAAAACATATCGAATTAATAATAAATTTATAAAAAATATTAAACAATTTTTAATTATTGATTTCCATAATTACTATACATAAAAAATATATTTACCACACACAAATACAAAAAATGATTGCTATACAAAACGTAATAAAAAAACCTATTCATGACCATCTTGTCAGTTGTTTAAAATCTTCTGCACCTAAAAAACTGAGCTCTTTAACCTAAATAAAAGTTTGGCAAAATAATTATACAAAAATAACTATTTTCACTTTTAATTTATATGGATTATTAAGTTTTATATATGGATAAAGATTTACCAAATCAAGACAAACACAATCATTCTCTAAACTTTTGATAAAATCCTCATACTCTGCAATAGTGTCTAATTTCCTGATTGCAAAATTACTATGGGGTTGTTTGTTTGAAGCTAAAATGATCTCCTGGTTTTCAAGAACCTTTGAAACCATCTTGAACATCATGTGCTGGTATTCTAAATTATATGAAGAAAATGAAGAAAGAAATATATAGAATCCAAAACATTTCTTAATACATTTTCAAAATTATCTACAACTATTATTCTTATACCTAAAAAAAATCCAAATGTGAGTACAAACACTCTCCACATTTTACTTACTGCAAATAAAAAAATCAAGTAAATGTTAAAGAGCTTACTTCCAACTTCCATAGGAAACTTATTTTTAAGTAACTTCTCGGGTCCAAGCGCTTCAATCATGGTTTTTTTCTTGTATGTCTGTTTTCTAAAGCTTTTTGTTTGCTTCTGATGAATGAGGTATAACTAAAGCAAAAAAAAAATTATGTATATAAATAAAAAACAGTTATTTTTTTTAATCGACAACAGATCTTTTTTAAAAATTTTTGGTACTTTTTTTTTATTAATACATGTTTTTCTTATTTGAATGCCTGTCCAAGGCTGAGGCTTTAGCTCCTCGAGACCACAAAAGGTGAGGGATAAGAGGAAAGGGGAACTTACAATTTTTTTGTTTAGAGTCTATAAAAAAAAAAAAATTATACATAAAAAAAAATTTGATTGTTCCATTTCAGTTGATTGTGAAGATAAAAATAAGTGAGGCAAACATAAAGTTAACAATAAAAGAATATTCCAACTTTAATGAACAAAAAATATAGTAGAAAATTCAAAAGTAATACATACATAGTGCACCAGAATACGAAGGTGATTGTTCCTCTGTTGTTAAATGTAGAGGTAAAAAAGTGTCAGCTAAAAGTAAGAATTCAGTAATAGTGTAGATTAAAAATATATAAATCCTAATTTTGAAAAAATTGAAAATTAAGAGACAAAGTGTACCAGAACACAGATTAGATTGTTTGAAGGTAGATCCAGATGAGAAATGAGAGTCAAAAGATCTTTTTAATGATTTTTTTTCAACACAGATTTAAAAACTGGTGGGGGCAAAGGAAAATCAGGTAACTCTAAAACATAACAGTTTTATTATTTAATTTTCTATTAGTATTTATTCAAACATATTAATTTACAATATAGATACAAGATAGTTCTTGCCCAAATCATGGTGTAAAACAAAATCATGAAAAAAAAAAAAAAATTAAGACGTCTTATGTTTGCTGGGATTAGTGCTTTACAAATTTGAGCACGTGCTCGTTTTAGCATAGTAGTGGACCAAAAAAGTGATGTAGGTCATGGGACTCGGCGCTTCAGTCTCTTCGAAACACCATGGTGACAAAATCATGACCCTGACGATAAGGACACTTTATCCTCTACACTAGTAATTGGAACAAAGCACAAATGTTTTTCTTTCTCCCTTTTTGCATACTTAGCCGTCCACTAATCGCTAACATTAACATATAATTCAGTTAAAACCGCTAAACTTATTTAAATATATATTTGATGCCTATATTTGCTGTGTATTCATATGTTTTTACGTATATGTGGTCGGTATAAAAATACTTAAATACAGTCCAGTTCACCAAAATGTTGTAAACTACAATTTTTAAATAAAGCAATCGCTTAAATCAAAAGTGCATATTGGTTATTATTTAAAGCGCTAGTTGCCTTACACTGGCGTAGCATAGTGGAATGTTATAAGTGAATTCGTACGTCGTATAAGTTCAATGCGAATGTCGCGCCGCTATTCGAATTTTAATTTTTGTTTTTGCGAACAACTTATTTTTAGTTCTCTAGATCCGGTTATTTCAGCGTTTACAATAAGCACAGAAGCTTAGATGTATTATGTAACATTAGTTAAGCGAACATTGATACTCAGCAAGAGCCAAGAGAATTAGGCTAGATATAATCCGAGCAAAAACTTAACCCTATTATAAATGTCAACTTTCAAAACGAATATTTTATACCAGGCTAGAAACTTGAAAATTAATATGGAGACTAGAAGACTAGGCCAGAAACGGAAGAACTTAATTGGAATTAGACCTTACAGAAACTTATTCCAATTAGTAATGACAATTCCTGAAAAATCGAATATTGACATTAGGCTAGAACTAAGAGAATTAGGCTAGACCTTTAAAAGTGATATTGAGACTAGACTAAAAACTGAAGAATTCGACCACCGAGCAGAACTTTAATCACACCGAGCAGAAACTTAATCCAAATAGAAATGCCAAAGTTATAAAAAACGAATTTTAACGCCAGGATATATCTAAGAGAATTAGGCTAGGCTATATCTAAGAGAATTAGGCTAGAAGAAAACCAAGCGGAAACTTAAATCAGTTAGAAATGACAATTTCATAAAAAATCGAATATAGACACGAGGCCAGATTTAATAGAATAGAGCTAGAACTAAGAAAATTAGGCTAAAAATACACTGAACATGAACTTTATCAAAGTATATTTGTCAGTGTTCAAAACGAATATGGACACTAGGTTAGAACGAAGAATTTTGGACTAGAAAGACATTTGGCTGAAACTTTTTCCAATAAGAAATTTCAGCTCTTCAAATACGAATATTGACACCAGGCAAGAGCTTTAAATTGAATATTCAAACTAGGCTATAAATTAAAGAAATGGAACCGATTCATATCGAGCAGAAACATCTTCCATTTAGAAAAGCCGATTCTTAAAAAACGATGATGACACAAGGCTAGATCTAAGAGAATAAGGCTAGAAATACCTTTAGGAGAACCTTTATCTAATCAGAAGTTTCAATTTTAAAACGAATATTGACACCAGGCTAGAATTAAGAGAATAAGGCTAGAAATACATTTAGGAGAACCTTAATTTGATCAAAAACTGAATCAGAAATTTCAATTCTAAAGGAAATAAAGGATTTTTTGGATAACATTTATGACTCACAGGTATTAGGTAATATTGTATAAGGAAGGGCTAACGATATGGTACATGTGCGACATTTGGGCTCAGTAACTTTTTCATCTGCGTGACTCTTGATTTTCTTCATCTACGTGAGTCTTTAATTGACTCTGGACATATGTCCGAAAATATTTTTACTACTCTTAATCATGAGGCTTATGCTATTTCTTCCTTGTGGCATTCACGCTCGGTCTTGACCAATGCATGCAAATACGTACTGAATTGGAAGAAAATTTAAAAAGTCGATCGGAAAACTCACAAACACTCATCAACCTCTTATATAAATAAACGATAAATCGGAAAAAAGCAAAGTTAAAGAAAGCGAACGAGAAAAGAAGTACACACGGAGACTTATTCAACTCGACTTATAAACAAATGATGAATAGGTATCGCAACCGAAAACGAAGAAAAGCTATGAAAGCTCAAAATAACAAACAAACGAATTTCGTATAAATACGTGCAGTTTGCATATAAAACTGCGCGTTTTTATATGAAACTCATTTTTTTGGCTCCTCTTGGAATACGACTTTAGTCAAATGAGCACTTAAACATGTTACAAATGTTCAGCTCAGTTGCATCAGGACGTCTAAGAAAGCACTCAGCAATACCGAAATGTTTCGAGTGTAAATAATTGTTTAGGATAACATGCTCCAGGTATTTAGAGGTGTGTGAAAGGTCTGCAGGATGTGATGTTTCTCGGATTGTTGCATCTATACAATATTAATATTCACTAAGAACAATGAATAAAAGAAGCGCGTGTGACATTTTGTAGTTTTTGATTAAAAAAACAGCTCGCAATTGTAGAAGAATAAATGAAAAGAGAGCCGCAATGACTTTAAGTAGGGAAGAGGCGGGTAGGTCACGGACACTTAACAATAATGTAGATGTTATCCATATGCAAACGAAAATCAAAGTGAAAAAACATTTCAACGATAGTTCAAACACATAATTTATTGAACTAAACTCTAAAAAACTTTTTGGGCGTTTGTAAGAAATGTTTAAAACTTAAAATAAATTATGCATTAATAAAGTGTATCGAAAAATATATAAAAAATATACTCCTATCGTGTAAAAGCAAATTTTCTCATTGGGATCTTGGGTTATATGTTTGCTGCTACTAACTTGGGTGACTAACTTGGTTGCTGTTGGTTACTGTTTTATGTTTGGTCAACAAAAAAAAAAAAACTCAATATTTCAGTACGGCTTTTTTTTGGAAGCCCTATATCGTGGGTACACTGGCAAAAAACTTTAACTCAAAAATCGCTGTTTAGAGAAGTCAATCATTTAAGTTTTTATAAAACGTTTTATAACTTAACGTTAAATGTATTTTAAAATCAGAGAAAATATAATGTTTCATTCGACTTAGTGTATTTTGCCAGTTTGTAGAGCGTTGTAAACTTTACAATAATGCACCATTAAGTCAAAACTGCCGATTTTCAACTTTAGCCCTTTCTACCCGGGACTAAAGATACATCGTGGGTATACTGGCAAAAGACAGTAAGTCAATTTTTCACAAAAAATATTTAATATTTATAGTATCAAGAATTTTAATGGTTACATGTATTAGGAATGCAATATATACGGTATAAAAATATAAGGTATTTTTATATTACAATATAAAAATATAAGGTATTTTGATATTACGATATAAAAATATAAAGTATTTTTACATTACGATATAAAAATATAAGGTACTTTTATATTGTATATATTACATCCCTAATACATGTAACCATTAAAATTCTTGATACTATGAATATTAAATATTTTTTGTGAAAAATTGACTTAAGCTCTTTCTATCCGGGGACCAAAGATATATCCCCAAAGAAGAAACTATAAAGCAGTAACACAGATTTTACACAACTAATAAACGACAGTTTATTAGTTTTGTAAAAACGAGTGGCGTAGAATCTGTGTTACTGTTTTATAGTTTTTTTAAGTTGATTTCCTGTGTTTGTTAGAAAAAAATCAATGCTTCTTGGACACGTCGCTCTTCTGACGATGAGAATGATAAGAATCAACAAATGACATTTGAATGATCTTTTTTTTTTATTTTTTCTTATGACTGAATCGTTTATTTATTAAGTTTTACATGAAGTGGATTGCTTTTGTTTTTTAAATATGAAAGAAAAGAAATCTTTTCAAATAGTTTTAACGAGAAGAAGCGTTCTCAACGTACTTTTTTATTCCGTTAAAAAAACGACTCATTTTTTAAATTTTTTAAATTCATAATATGGCATTGTAATTATACGAATTGTATTTTTGTATTAAAATTCTTTATCTTCTTTTATCGTGCAATGCGATAAAACGCGATTGAACGGGATAAAACGCGATACGTTTTGAAAATTAATGTTACTGAAGGTGGATCTAATAGCGCGAAACTTGTTTTAAGAAAAGCGACGAACAGCGGTCTTTTTACCCAAAAAAAGCGAGGAAAATAAAAAGTATTTCAAAACTAAAGGGTCAAACGTATTTAGTATACTTTTTACTAATTTTCTAAGACCCATTAAAATCTGCCGAATGACAAGTTTTCAAAATGTAGAGAAAGTTGTTTTATTACTCGTGTTTTGTTAAGTAGCAAAAAAAAGAAAATGATCTCCCATTTTTTTGCTTTTTTTTGATTTGTTTTCCAATTTACTTTTTAGAACTCGATGATAAAGATATATTGACTTTGTAGATCAAGAAAATGCAAGGTTTCCAAATTTCACTTAATGTTTATTTGAACCAAATTTTGTTCATCTGTTAAATAGTTGTTTTTTTTGTCCGTTACCAAAAGCGGACTGGCAAATTTCTGAATTTAAATCTATTGCAAGACAAATTCAGAGAGGTGTTTATTATGTAGAACATCGGTCAAGTTAGTAAAAAACTTTTATTGAAAACTTTCTAATAGCAAAACTGCACGTTTTTATATTAAATTCATTTTTTTCGCGTAAACAAGCAAACACATGCAGTTACATTGCAATTTTCAGGCCAAGATCTTAGCTTTAGATTTTTTTTTTTTTTATTATAAAGTTAAAAGCATCTTTTTTTTAAATATATATAGCTTTAAAGCATAAAAATTCTAATAAACGCTTAATTATTATGTTTTAGTAGTAAGGATGACCATAAAATAATTTCCGAATTTCCTGCGTATTTTGTCACATAAAAATTAATAAATTTAAGTATTTCAAATAAAAGGTGTTTTCCTTGGCCACACGTTATATCAGTTTATAAACTTATATCTGGTATAAACATCTTCAAAGCAATGGTATGACCTTTTTTATTAGGTTACGGTAAAAGACCAATACAAAAAATAAATCAAAATTACGATGTTGTTGTTTTTAAAGTAACGCATGCGCATAATAAATGTCCGCAAATGCTTAAAAATAAACCACCGCGCATAAGATTCGCATGCTGTGATTATGTTGTATACTTGGATTGCTATTAATTATTTTCCATTTCCTATTCGAAAAATACAGCATTGATATCCCTTTCATTTGAAATAAAGAGCTTGCTTCTTAAACCAACATAAAGCTTGAACAAACAATAAATATCAAAGAAAGAAAAAACATAAGCTTAACGAGAAAATTAAAAAACGAAACAGCTTAATTAAAAAAAACCAAAAACAAAAAAAAACAAAACAAAAAAAAACAACAAAAAAACAAAACAAAAAAACAAAATACAAAAAAAAGCAAATAAAGTAACGTTTAAACAAAATATAATCATGAAAAACACAGAGCTAAAAAAAAAAAAATCTTAAAAAGGTCAATAAAACGAAACACATCTTCAGAAACCAAACAAAGTGAACTATGAGACGAACAAAACGCGATTGTGTCGGCAGGGGAGGTACTATAAAATCCGCGTTATAAAAAATGTTAAAACAGCACCAAAGAAGAAAGTCGCTATAAAGAATGCCACCGCAAAAGTGGACAAAAAATAATCTGTTCTGCTCAATCCTTCATCAAAGCCGCACATTTTTCTGAGGAACAAAGTTCAGGCATGGAAACTGTTTAAGTTATTATCCAAACCAACAAAGTTTTTAACAGATTTGTGGCTATGAAAATAGCCGTTTTATTTCAAAGTATACTTTTAAGCTCGTTCTCCACTGATCCTTCTGGCCAACTGAATATTTTTAGGCATTACGGTGACAGGCTTTGCTTGGATGGCGCACAAATTTCATAGCATGTTGTTTCAGTGATACCTCTTTCTCTGGTTTCTGCAAGTCAGCGGAAAACATATTATGGCTTTTAAAACAACTGTTAAACTCTGATCACATGGTATAAGTTAAAACTTTTATAGCATTTGTTTAATAAGACTGTTCAGGATAAAGTACCTACTTCACGCGTTGAGAAATTACTAAACAAATTACACCAAGGTAAAGGAAATAAGTTGTCGGCACCAACAGATTTTCATCATTCTTCCGAGATAAACATTTATAAACTTGGAAACATTTTTCGTGTAAACAAAGTTCCGTCAATGATAAAATAGACCTTTGAGGATAATTTTAAAATGACTAAAAAAAGTATAGCGAAATATAAAAAAGCTTAAATAAAAGTTTTTGTCAAGGTCTGGCTTCATTCAACTCCTTGGTCCTTCATTCACCAGGCTTAATTTTGTGTCTTTTTTGACTATTTTTTCCGATATGTCGCCATTTTTTGCCTTGACAACTCTATAAGCTCCATAATATATATTCCTCTATGCATTATTTTTTAGTAGATGTATTTTCTAATGGACTTTTTTATAATTCATTTGATAGTGCAAAACCTTTTAAAAGGTTATTTAAATTTATAATAATCTGCAAAATGCGGATAATTATATTTCCTAAAATGTTAAGAATATCTAGCTATATAAAATTAAGCCTAAAACCTGATTCTATTGCTGTCATCTTGAATAACTAAAAGGAAGTTGATGTGGCTGGTTAGACGAGACCAAAAAGTCTCGACGAATCCGCCAGACTTTAATATAATTTAATTTCTATTGTTTAAAACAAAAGATTTGTAACAATACGCTACGAGCATGGCTCGCAAAAAAAAAACAATAGGATGCACGCCCTTCTCTTATAGGTCCATGATTCCTCGAATTGGATGAAGCAGTAAAAAGGACATTGGTATTTGCAGCATCCTCAACATACCTATAGAGGGCGGCACTTGAGGAAACTTGATGATATTGCAAATACAAATGTGGCTCACTTTTGGAAACATGAGGAAATTACAAATACAAATGTTCCTTTTACTGCTTCATCCGATTCGAGGTATCAACACTTTACAGTAGTCTGTTACTTAGAAACGAACATGACGTCAAATTAAGTTGCCA
>NW_028324315.1:8428995-8446495 GCF_058129835.1 Hydra viridissima | reverse complement strand
GTGCAATATTGTTCTGTCCAGGAGCTAACTTTTTGCGGAGTGACCAGCTCTGTCGACAATAATGTGACACAGTTTGGCACAGTTTGGCACAGTTGACCTGTTCACAGATGAAACAAAAACGCTTGTTATAGCCGAGCTGCTATCTCAGTCACAGAGCAACGACGTTCAGGACATATATTCCAGTTGTATCTGCTATGCTGGATGTGGTTCCTTCATGTGTGCTGCGTAGCCAACAGGTGCAGACTGATAAACGTTGCCGTTGTGTAGCAAAACAGCTTTGAGGCTAAGCATTAATGAATCAATGAAGGGACGCCACTCTTCGTGATTCACAACCCAAGGCCGAGGAGAATCCTTCAACGTTACAATAGAAATAGAGACTGCCGACTTGCGTGAATAACTTGGTGATGTCATGATGTCAGCTTCTAAACATAGAAACTTAAGCACCTGGCGACAGCAGACACCATCCCTGCAGCGTGGAACTCAACAACTCGGTTTTTACTTTTTTCACGCCCAAATATCTGAGCAACTCGTTCAGTTCTGACTGTTTATCAGATGGTGGATCATCTGATGAGCAGCGCTCAAATTCTGGCTCAATGTCACTTTCGATTCCTTGCATAGGAGTTTCTTCATCTGGTTCGTCTAAGGTCCAATCCTCGGGTGGTCTCGGGATTTGGAGACTGTCGTCATGTGGCACAGGTCTCATTGCTGAAGGCAAATTTGGATGTTCAATTGACTTTTTTTTTTCGGCATGGAAACCAGATACTTTAGTCAAACAAAAGTAACGGTCCGTCACGTGGTCTTTTTGTTTTCGTCAGATGATGAAAACAGCAAACGGTGTACACTTACGAATGCCTCTGAGCCAGTCTCTTAGATTGACAGCGCATGTTGTGCTGCGGATGTGAGACGCCCGTGTCTTGTGTAGTACATCATTCTTGCAGCCGAAATCTAGATGATAAACTTTCTTCACGAGAGCAGTTATAGAACGTCTCTGAGAAGATAGTGTGTATTCGCCACAGATGTAGAAGAACGTATCGCGGCTGTTACGACATTGACGAGACACATCGCCAGACAGCAAAACGGTCATAGCATTAGATCTATTGTTTTCTTGAGTGCAGGAGTCTGTCTTACTTTAAATAAGCAAGCAAAATAAAAAGCATTTCAAAGCTAAAAACGTTTGTAATTTCTTTTTTATTGACTTACGTTGACCCATTAAAATCTGACGACTGGCTTTTCTTCAAATATGTAAAGAAAGTTATTTAAATACAAAAGCAAAAAGTAGAAATGATTTAGCCTTTTTGTCTGTTTGTTTGTCTTCCAATTCACTTTTTAGAACTCGGTGCCAAAGACTTTGTTGATAGATCAAGAAAGAGCTAGGTTTACAAATATTACTCAATGTTTATTTGAACCAAATTTGTTCATCTGTTAAATAGTTACTTTGTCCGTTTTCAAAAACGAACTGACAAATATGTGACTTTAAATAGGCACTTCACATCATTTTAATATCTTTAGCTATAATTATTACCAAAATATGTGAAAAATATAGACTATTTCAAAATGAGTTCATTTTTTTAAATTTGGATAATTGGTTCCCGAGTTATGACGATTTATGTATTGCCCAATAATGCCTGTTTCGGGTCGAAATTTGTAAAGTTTTTCTTAAGGATTTATGGCACCGAAATTAAAAATTTTATTTACTTTTCAATTGGCATCGACGAAAAGACTAACAGTTGAGCAGAATTAATTAAGTATACTCATTCTACTTTTTTTTTTTTAATTAAAGGAATCAATGTATTCAATTATGCAAATTCTTTTTGTGATATAGTTGAAGCAGGGGTTGTTTTACCCTTTTTGTGGGCATATGGGTCAAGACCAACAAAATTTCTGTAAAAAGCGTAAATATCAACTTAAATTAAAAACAAGAGCCTTTTCAAACTGTAAGAGTGAACAAATTCATAAATTTATGAAAATACTAACAATATCTAAGAATCCAAGGGCTTGTTTTCCCCATTCGGGGCAATTCCCAATTCGGGTCAAAAGTAACAATTTCTAATTAAAAAGTGTAAAAATTAACTTTTGTTTAAAAATAATATCTTTTCATCCTATAAGAGTGAACAAACTCATAAAAACTTATTAAAGTTCTATAAATATGTAAGGATCCTAGGGCTCGTTTCCCCATTTGGGGGAATTGGGACAAACAAAACACATTTTCGGTGAAAGCTGTAAAAAACAAGAGCTTTTTCTATTATTTTTCTATTATTAGAGTGAACATGCTCATGTACACTTAAGAAAATATGTAAGTGGGTCATAAGCAATAAAATCTCTGTGGAAACCATAAAAAACAACTTTAGTAGAAAACAAGAGCTTTTTCAATCTTTAAAGCATTTCATAGTGGTCATATGCTGCTGAAAGTAAAATGTTAATGATAAATTCGATTATCATTAAAAAAGTATAATAGATTTATCATTGTTTACATTTAAATAGTAGGATCTGAAATAACAATCACAAGATTTTAAACTAATAAATACTGAAAAAAAATTTCAGTGATTATAACTTTTATAACAAGATCATATCTCCTTTATCAAAGTCAGATAACAGTGGAAATGTGTAAATACTTCCAGCTTCTGATTCATAAATAACATCATAATGTTTGCTTGATTTTTTTTCCGACTTCCGCTAATCTAACAACATCTGCTTTGCACCAAAAATACTCTTCTTCATCAACTTCTTTTATTTTATGAAGAACAACTTGCCCAACTAAACTACCTGGATCATCTAATAAAGTCGGTAAAAACTGGACCTTTTTTTTGTCTTGCAAGATGTGACATTCTAGAATCCTTTAACTTTCTAAACAACTCTTCTTTTTGTTTCTTAATCAAGCCATTGTGTTGACTTTTTTCTTTTAGTGTATTGTTCCTTTGTTCTGGTGGGGGCAAGTTGCATGTGCCAATGATAGTTACCAAGTTCTCCATCAGCTCACTTGAATTTAAGTCAATACGTTTATTTCCAGAAACTTTAGTTTTAAAAAACAGCTTCAATGAACATTTTTCCCCCATTACATAACGATAAAAATCTAATCGACTTCTAATAACTTGCTTCCTTAAAGTATTATTATTATCAATTTTTGAAGATTTATCTTCTGCTTCTTCTACTGTTAGTCAAACTTGTGATTTCAATTGAATAAGCACATTTACTATATTTGCTTTTTTTTAGTGATGCTTTCTTTTCTGCATCATTGACACTTTCTTTGAAATTAACTCTACTTGTCGCTCTTTATACTTTAATTTCATTTTTTCAACACTATGAGAAGCTGTTTCAATTAAAATGTAACGCTCTTCTTCTGATTTTGCATCCAGCCATTGTTTGAATTTTGGCATTTGGTTTAGTTCGAAAAAGTAGATCCAGAATTGCAAAATCACTTTCTGAAGCTTTGTTAGTCGTTGGTACATTTTCAGCAGCCTTTTGAATTTGATCATCTGAGTTCCAATATTTACTGCCTGGGAGCTGATCAATTGCTTGTCTTTCAAGTATTATTAGAAACTAGCAAAAAAGCAACCCGTAATACGGGTTATGGTCGGTCTGTTAATTTACAGTGGCTGTTTTCCACAATTTAAAGTTGCAAAACCATAACTATTACCCTTTTAGAAAAACGCCTTCAAATTAAAAAATATGCGGAGGTAAAATAATTTACCAATTATTTGACATTGAGTAATTTACAACTGAAATAGGTCATCTCAGTGTGAGGCAGAACCATTTTCCTCGACATTACTAAGTTCAAAACAATACGTTTTTAGTTACTGACACAAAATAATATTACTTCCTCATGCTTTAAATTGACGAAAAAGTAAAGCAAAATTCGTGTTATTTTTATAACGTGAACTTTTATTTATAAGATTAATATAAAGCGAACGTAAATTTTACATGAATCAATAATTCTTTGGCATCCCCTTGATACATGTTTCTTTAACAAAGGAAATTTTCTTTAAAATGTTAAATGCACACAACTAAATAAATTTATTCAAAATATCTGACCATTTGACTATTGCTATTTATGGCACTAATCTGATCATTTTTATATATGGCCTCTTTGTTTCAATAATTTTTAGTAAACGGTTATTTGCTACCATTTATTGAAAATTCCTTTTGTTACTCGAAATTTAATTCTCTTTAATAATTTGACACTAATAAAGAACCTCCCTTCCCCGTTTTTGCCTTAATGGTGGTCAGGAGAATAGATTTATCTTTATTAAGAGTTATCAAGTTTTTGATAAAGACATTCTACCAGAATAGTAAAATGTAAAACAATGATTTACATGTGTAACAATTTTTTCTTTTTAATATATATAAGAATTTTTTCTTTCCTCAAAAGTGTTGCAAATGCAAACTAAGATAATTAATTAGTTTAACACCTTATAAAAATTAAGTAACTCGATATTTGACAAATGCGCAAAACTACAATTATAACCCCCCCCCCCCCCCGTTTAAAAAGATCCCCAAAGTTACGTACAACAAATAATTAGGAATAAAATAGAGAAGATTTTTAAAAATTGAACTAATTGCATATATTTATATCATTTTAACTGACAAAAATTTACAATAAAAGGTAATCAGGCCTTTTTTTAAAAATCGTATAAATGCGTCAATCGTAAATCTTAAAGAAAAAAAAAAGGAATTATAATACCATAACAAAAAAAAACAACCAAAAAACAAAAAAAAAAACAAAAAAAAAACACCAGAAAAAAACTGAAAATCGATTTACCTATTTATAGTAACCTATTTTGACATGGCAGTTAATATAAACATTTATCGAAAATTTAACTATAAAATCTATTTCGAAGTACAAAAGGATTAACAATACTAATATATATATATATATATATATATATATATATATATATATATATATATATATATATATATATATATATATATATATATATATATATATATAATCAAATTAAGATATAAATTGTATTTTTAGCATAATGTTGTCTTGGCTTTAAGTAAATAAATAAAAGCAGTAAGTTTCAATAATGAAACTACCTATCATTCATTTTTAACAATAGACACCAACATGAAGGTGTTTATTGTTAAAAATGAATTAGAACACAAAACATCACAACAATAACACATAACAATAGAATATTTACACTCTTGATCCTAAAATCCAGCGAAAATAACAAACCAAATTAAAATATGAAAGTCAAAATTAGAAAACCAATTTAAAGTTAACTATATTTATTTTTTTACTAAACATATAAATACATAAAAGTATATTTGTTTCTATATTCAATATTTGTTATTCAATTACTTCAAACTTAGGACATTAAAACACCCTAGATTTAAAGATCAAGGTTGCATACTCTCCCATACAAATTACGCTAAACATTAACAGACATTATTATGAGTTTCAAGAATAATTAAAAAAGGCTAGACAACACAACCTAGCTCTAAAGCAGTAACATAGCCTGACACTAAATGCTGCCAAGTCATACCTCTGCTATAAGTTAACCGCTTGGCTGGCAAGGTTATCAATCTAGCTCAATATAATGCCAACTCACACCACTTTAAAAACATGGAAACAATATAATTTAAACATATATACAACTGCAAACAAATATGGTTTTATATAACACACATAAACACATTTTATAACAATATTAAATGACAGATATATTTATCAAAAACTATAAAAAATATACATATATATTAAAACAATAAATTTATACAAACAAAATGTGCTCACAACTTACAAACAGTAAATTTTCAAAATAAAAATCTTAAGACCATAAATTAAGAACATTAGAAAATATAACATTATTTGTGTAACACTTTTCACCTACCACACCTTGAATGAGATGTTTATTAATTTTGAAAAACAAACTATTAAATGCTCTCATTCTTGAACATGCAACATATTGTTGACCATCAGAGAAAAATGGTTTTTTTGAGATATACCCCAACTCTATTAAATGTTTGACCGTGACTTTTATTAATTGTCATTGAATAAGCCAATCTGACAGGAAACTCACGACGTTTCAGAACAAAAGGTAAATTAGAACCTGATGGAGCCAACTGAATTTGAGGAACAAAAACCCTTTACCACCAGAAACACCTGTCAAATCCTCTGCATCAATAGAATTATTTTGAAGAGCACAAACTTTTATTCAAGTACCAATGCATAACCCAGCTTTGAGATCTAAATATCTAAGTAGCATTATTACACAACCAATTTTCAATTTTAAACAATGAGGTGGCATACCTGAAGGAGTTAAACTATTCAAACACTCAACAGGAAAGTCATTTCTTTCATTAAGGTCATCAGTATCAATTTGATCAGCACTTAAATAAATTTTGACCTTACCCGGCAGACATTCAAGCACTTCTTCATTTATTGATAATGAATCAACTTTAGTTGGTGTTAAAATCATGCATTTAGAATAACCATTTTGATCAGCATCTCCGAAAATCTTTTCAACAATCCATTTATTTTCTCTAATAATGCACTGATTTGGTATTTTAATGCATCTTTTATAAGGATCCTCCTCTTTGACAGGTATTGTTCCATTCCCAAGTTTTAGTAGCCATTGGGAAAATTCACCTTCCCCATCTTGTACTCTCATATTTTCAGTTCATGCAAACTTCTGCACCAATTGCCAATGCAAAGAACATTTTATACACGATTCTACTATCTCAGCTGGTTGTCCTCCTTTCACAACAGGCAGAATTTGCGTAAAGTCACCACCAAAAAGAATGATTTTTCCTCAGAATGGAAAGTTGTTGTTGCAAATATCTTTTAACAACCTATCAATTGCATTTAATTCTTTACATGCTCATGTAAGACACTATACTCGTTGCTTCTCAGTTTGTTTCGGTTATTTCTGATGAAAGCAAGGCGCTGGCCTTTGATTTTAACATACGCATCTTTTATGGCAAAAAACTGTTTCAGCAATAGCATATTGCTGAAACAGTTTTTTGCCATAAAAGAGTGAAGAAAAAAATTGTCTAACTGAAAGTTTATATTGTAATACTGAGAAAATGTAACATGATTTCTAACCAATGTAGCACGTTCAGGGTTGTGAACCAATTGATTATGCCAACCAGCATCACCTCTTGGAAAAAATAGAGGATAAACCATAGGATCTAAGTTGGAAGACATACTTGATAGAGTTTTAAGAGGATGACCTCTTGGGTAAATAACATCTTTCCTGGAAACAGGTAGTACACCAACAAATACAACTGCAACTTCATTATGTGAAGGGAGACTGATAGCGATTATAGCAATTTATGCTGGAACATCATGATTCCAAAATATTTATAGCAAAATCATGTAGTAAACAGCGCTAAAGACAAAAAATCAAATTGAGATAAAACAAATTGTATATATAGCAAAATAATTTGTATTGGCTTTTAGTAAATGATTAAAAGCAGTGATTTTTAACAAAATTACCTATTTAACATTTTTAATAACAGACACAAACATGAAGTTAAGCCAAATGCCTATTAACTCAAAAGATAACAAAAAAACATCACAGCAACAACACACACCATAAGTTAATATATGTATATAATATAACTTAAGTAAGATAATATTCATATATAACAAAACATAAGTAACAACATTACGCAAAATGTTATTAAAATACATTATTATGCATTTTTAGAATAATCTTTAATAATAAAGGCTTGAAAACAGCTAGACCTAAAGCAGTAACAGTTTGACACTAAACACCATCGTGTAACCCTCTGTTAAAAGTACATCACTTGGCTGGCAAAGTTGACAAATCTTGCTCTAAACGTTTACCAAGTCACAGCACTTTGAAAACACGCAAACAACATAATATAAACATATGTACCAACTATAAACACAATAAATGTGTTTAAATATGTATATAAGGTTAAATATATATACCTCATATACATATTTAAACACATTTTTAAAACAATCATATAACACATATCAACACACACACAAACAATAAAAAAACACTTTACATTATTATAAAAACACATTGATAAAACAGCTATAAGTGTGCAAATAAAAATTTTAAAAATGATGCCAGAAAATTTAAAAAGATACAAAATATATATTTACAAACAATACTCTTCACCTTCTTTTTTTTTCATAAGAACTGTAATCCTCACAACAAAATTTAACCTTTACATACTATAACATGTGACATGCCATGTCAGTGCTGGCACAAAATTTTAATTTATTTTCTAAATTTTCTAAAAAAGAACAATAATAGTTAATAGCATCACAGAAATTTCAAAGTAGTAATAATTTCAAAGTAGTAATAACCATTTTATGGAAATAGCATTAGTATAACTTTAAATAACATCCATACCCTTATTTTCCTTCTAAAAAATAAAATAACAAAAATAAAACTGCAAAAAAAGAAAAGCTAAAACAAACAAAATATAAACGATTTAAAAAATTAAAATCCTTTCTACTTTTTCTGATAAAAATTGAGAAAGTTTTAGTAAAAGGTGCATAAAATGTTCTAATAGCAAAACTGCAAGTTTCTATATAAAACTCAGTTTTCTTTGATTTTTGCTAATAAGACTTGTGTCAAATGAGCGTTTAAATGCTCCGCTCAGTTTAACTGCCGTAACAACTAAGAAATCACTCAGCAATGCTGACTAGTTTTGAGCATAAACGATTGTTTATGATAATATGTTCGAGGCAGTTAGAGGTGTATGAAAGGTCATACAGGATACGATGCTTCTTGCACGGTTGCATCAATGAGATGTAAAGTTTCGTTAAGAACAATTATTTATAATAATATTCTCTTTTTGCAGTGTTCAATACAAGTTCAAAACTCACAAATAGCTAATAGAATTAAAATGTTCATTAACTGCAAGTTTGTTTCCTTTAAGGAAACAAAAGAACTCTTTCCAGTTTTAAGGGACCGCACTCAGTATAAAATTGAAGACAATAATTGACTTTTTCTCTTCTACAAGTGCCCAACCGCATTAACGTCGCGCACCTTTTAATAATGTTAGTAGTCCTTATCCGAGCCTCAAGTCTACTCGAGACGGCTAAAAACATTAACTTTTCATCATCCTTTTGTTTGCAGACAATAGTACTGTCAAAGAGTCAGCTATTTTCCCCTCCTAAACAACCTGAACATGGTTTAGGCTAGTCTCCCCTCTTAAACAACCTGAACGTGGCTTATTTCAAAAACATCCCAGCAAACATAAAGACGTCTTTTAGCCGTGTAAAAGACGGCGTTTCAAGATCGAAGAAGACGTCTTAGAGATGTCTTAAAAATGTCTCCGTTGTCCGTCGAAAAGACGTCGTACTCAAGATTGTTTACAGAGGCCTTACTGAAGACAGCCTAAAGATTTGTTTAATTATATTTTAAGAAAACTGTGCAGTATTAATGGTATATTTAAGTTGCTACTACCGATTATAATGGATTGACAACATTAAAACCACCATTAAGCAAGTTCAAGTTCGTACTATGTGTTTTAGAAACATTATTAAAGAAGAAAAAGAAAACTATTAAAATAAAAAAACGCAAATAATTTTAAAAAGTATATATAATACAGTTAGCTGGATTGTTACCAACTATCTTTTTACTAAACAATTTATACAACATATAGTAATATATACAATATACACAATAAAAAAGAATATTTCTTTTTAGTTTTAGTTCATTTTTACAATACTGTCCAATTTGCTGTTTAATTTCAACATTTGAAACCTTTTCAAATCTTCTCTTTACAACTGCTAAAAATCAAATAAAGCATCATGTAGGATATATTTATCAAATATATTGGAAATAAATTTAACTTAACATAGATTTTGAACAAAATTAAAAGTTGAATAATTTAAACTTGTTTTAGATTACCTTCTATTAAGCCATACAGTTTAGTTGATAATAAACCAACCTTTCCACCAGAAGCTTTTAAATTGAACTGTGTCAACAGGTTATTTGTAAATAATCTAAAAAACATATCGAATTAATAATAAATTTATAAAAAATATTAAACAATTTTTAATTATTGATTTCCATAATTACTATACATAAAAAATATATTTACCACACACAAATACAAAAAATGATTGCTATACAAAACGTAATAAAAAAACCTATTCATGACCATCTTGTCAGTTGTTTAAAATCTTCTGCACCTAAAAAACTGAGCTCTTTAACCTAAATAAAAGTTTGGCAAAATAATTATACAAAAATAACTATTTTCACTTTTAATTTATATGGATTATTAAGTTTTATATATGGATAAAGATTTACCAAATCAAGACAAACACAATCATTCTCTAAACTTTTGATAAAATCCTCATACTCTGCAATAGTGTCTAATTTCCTGATTGCAAAATTACTATGGGGTTGTTTGTTTGAAGCTAAAATGATCTCCTGGTTTTCAAGAACCTTTGAAACCATCTTGAACATCATGTGCTGGTATTCTAAATTATATGAAGAAAATGAAGAAAGAAATATATAGAATCCAAAACATTTCTTAATACATTTTCAAAATTATCTACAACTATTATTCTTATACCTAAAAAAAATCCAAATGTGAGTACAAACACTCTCCACATTTTACTTACTGCAAATAAAAAAATCAAGTAAATGTTAAAGAGCTTACTTCCAACTTCCATAGGAAACTTATTTTTAAGTAACTTCTCGGGTCCAAGCGCTTCAATCATGGTTTTTTTCTTGTATGTCTGTTTTCTAAAGCTTTTTGTTTGCTTCTGATGAATGAGGTATAACTAAAGCAAAAAAAAAATTATGTATATAAATAAAAAACAGTTATTTTTTTTAATCGACAACAGATCTTTTTTAAAAATTTTTGGTACTTTTTTTTTATTAATACATGTTTTTCTTATTTGAATGCCTGTCCAAGGCTGAGGCTTTAGCTCCTCGAGACCACAAAAGGTGAGGGATAAGAGGAAAGGGGAACTTACAATTTTTTTGTTTAGAGTCTATAAAAAAAAAAAAATTATACATAAAAAAAAATTTGATTGTTCCATTTCAGTTGATTGTGAAGATAAAAATAAGTGAGGCAAACATAAAGTTAACAATAAAAGAATATTCCAACTTTAATGAACAAAAAATATAGTAGAAAATTCAAAAGTAATACATACATAGTGCACCAGAATACGAAGGTGATTGTTCCTCTGTTGTTAAATGTAGAGGTAAAAAAGTGTCAGCTAAAAGTAAGAATTCAGTAATAGTGTAGATTAAAAATATATAAATCCTAATTTTGAAAAAATTGAAAATTAAGAGACAAAGTGTACCAGAACACAGATTAGATTGTTTGAAGGTAGATCCAGATGAGAAATGAGAGTCAAAAGATCTTTTTAATGATTTTTTTTCAACACAGATTTAAAAACTGGTGGGGGCAAAGGAAAATCAGGTAACTCTAAAACATAACAGTTTTATTATTTAATTTTCTATTAGTATTTATTCAAACATATTAATTTACAATATAGATACAAGATAGTTCTTGCCCAAATCATGGTGTAAAACAAAATCATGAAAAAAAAAAAAAAATTAAGACGTCTTATGTTTGCTGGGATTAGTGCTTTACAAATTTGAGCACGTGCTCGTTTTAGCATAGTAGTGGACCAAAAAAGTGATGTAGGTCATGGGACTCGGCGCTTCAGTCTCTTCGAAACACCATGGTGACAAAATCATGACCCTGACGATAAGGACACTTTATCCTCTACACTAGTAATTGGAACAAAGCACAAATGTTTTTCTTTCTCCCTTTTTGCATACTTAGCCGTCCACTAATCGCTAACATTAACATATAATTCAGTTAAAACCGCTAAACTTATTTAAATATATATTTGATGCCTATATTTGCTGTGTATTCATATGTTTTTACGTATATGTGGTCGGTATAAAAATACTTAAATACAGTCCAGTTCACCAAAATGTTGTAAACTACAATTTTTAAATAAAGCAATCGCTTAAATCAAAAGTGCATATTGGTTATTATTTAAAGCGCTAGTTGCCTTACACTGGCGTAGCATAGTGGAATGTTATAAGTGAATTCGTACGTCGTATAAGTTCAATGCGAATGTCGCGCCGCTATTCGAATTTTAATTTTTGTTTTTGCGAACAACTTATTTTTAGTTCTCTAGATCCGGTTATTTCAGCGTTTACAATAAGCACAGAAGCTTAGATGTATTATGTAACATTAGTTAAGCGAACATTGATACTCAGCAAGAGCCAAGAGAATTAGGCTAGATATAATCCGAGCAAAAACTTAACCCTATTATAAATGTCAACTTTCAAAACGAATATTTTATACCAGGCTAGAAACTTGAAAATTAATATGGAGACTAGAAGACTAGGCCAGAAACGGAAGAACTTAATTGGAATTAGACCTTACAGAAACTTATTCCAATTAGTAATGACAATTCCTGAAAAATCGAATATTGACATTAGGCTAGAACTAAGAGAATTAGGCTAGACCTTTAAAAGTGATATTGAGACTAGACTAAAAACTGAAGAATTCGACCACCGAGCAGAACTTTAATCACACCGAGCAGAAACTTAATCCAAATAGAAATGCCAAAGTTATAAAAAACGAATTTTAACGCCAGGATATATCTAAGAGAATTAGGCTAGGCTATATCTAAGAGAATTAGGCTAGAAGAAAACCAAGCGGAAACTTAAATCAGTTAGAAATGACAATTTCATAAAAAATCGAATATAGACACGAGGCCAGATTTAATAGAATAGAGCTAGAACTAAGAAAATTAGGCTAAAAATACACTGAACATGAACTTTATCAAAGTATATTTGTCAGTGTTCAAAACGAATATGGACACTAGGTTAGAACGAAGAATTTTGGACTAGAAAGACATTTGGCTGAAACTTTTTCCAATAAGAAATTTCAGCTCTTCAAATACGAATATTGACACCAGGCAAGAGCTTTAAATTGAATATTCAAACTAGGCTATAAATTAAAGAAATGGAACCGATTCATATCGAGCAGAAACATCTTCCATTTAGAAAAGCCGATTCTTAAAAAACGATGATGACACAAGGCTAGATCTAAGAGAATAAGGCTAGAAATACCTTTAGGAGAACCTTTATCTAATCAGAAGTTTCAATTTTAAAACGAATATTGACACCAGGCTAGAATTAAGAGAATAAGGCTAGAAATACATTTAGGAGAACCTTAATTTGATCAAAAACTGAATCAGAAATTTCAATTCTAAAGGAAATAAAGGATTTTTTGGATAACATTTATGACTCACAGGTATTAGGTAATATTGTATAAGGAAGGGCTAACGATATGGTACATGTGCGACATTTGGGCTCAGTAACTTTTTCATCTGCGTGACTCTTGATTTTCTTCATCTACGTGAGTCTTTAATTGACTCTGGACATATGTCCGAAAATATTTTTACTACTCTTAATCATGAGGCTTATGCTATTTCTTCCTTGTGGCATTCACGCTCGGTCTTGACCAATGCATGCAAATACGTACTGAATTGGAAGAAAATTTAAAAAGTCGATCGGAAAACTCACAAACACTCATCAACCTCTTATATAAATAAACGATAAATCGGAAAAAAGCAAAGTTAAAGAAAGCGAACGAGAAAAGAAGTACACACGGAGACTTATTCAACTCGACTTATAAACAAATGATGAATAGGTATCGCAACCGAAAACGAAGAAAAGCTATGAAAGCTCAAAATAACAAACAAACGAATTTCGTATAAATACGTGCAGTTTGCATATAAAACTGCGCGTTTTTATATGAAACTCATTTTTTTGGCTCCTCTTGGAATACGACTTTAGTCAAATGAGCACTTAAACATGTTACAAATGTTCAGCTCAGTTGCATCAGGACGTCTAAGAAAGCACTCAGCAATACCGAAATGTTTCGAGTGTAAATAATTGTTTAGGATAACATGCTCCAGGTATTTAGAGGTGTGTGAAAGGTCTGCAGGATGTGATGTTTCTCGGATTGTTGCATCTATACAATATTAATATTCACTAAGAACAATGAATAAAAGAAGCGCGTGTGACATTTTGTAGTTTTTGATTAAAAAAACAGCTCGCAATTGTAGAAGAATAAATGAAAAGAGAGCCGCAATGACTTTAAGTAGGGAAGAGGCGGGTAGGTCACGGACACTTAACAATAATGTAGATGTTATCCATATGCAAACGAAAATCAAAGTGAAAAAACATTTCAACGATAGTTCAAACACATAATTTATTGAACTAAACTCTAAAAAACTTTTTGGGCGTTTGTAAGAAATGTTTAAAACTTAAAATAAATTATGCATTAATAAAGTGTATCGAAAAATATATAAAAAATATACTCCTATCGTGTAAAAGCAAATTTTCTCATTGGGATCTTGGGTTATATGTTTGCTGCTACTAACTTGGGTGACTAACTTGGTTGCTGTTGGTTACTGTTTTATGTTTGGTCAACAAAAAAAAAAAAACTCAATATTTCAGTACGGCTTTTTTTTGGAAGCCCTATATCGTGGGTACACTGGCAAAAAACTTTAACTCAAAAATCGCTGTTTAGAGAAGTCAATCATTTAAGTTTTTATAAAACGTTTTATAACTTAACGTTAAATGTATTTTAAAATCAGAGAAAATATAATGTTTCATTCGACTTAGTGTATTTTGCCAGTTTGTAGAGCGTTGTAAACTTTACAATAATGCACCATTAAGTCAAAACTGCCGATTTTCAACTTTAGCCCTTTCTACCCGGGACTAAAGATACATCGTGGGTATACTGGCAAAAGACAGTAAGTCAATTTTTCACAAAAAATATTTAATATTTATAGTATCAAGAATTTTAATGGTTACATGTATTAGGAATGCAATATATACGGTATAAAAATATAAGGTATTTTTATATTACAATATAAAAATATAAGGTATTTTGATATTACGATATAAAAATATAAAGTATTTTTACATTACGATATAAAAATATAAGGTACTTTTATATTGTATATATTACATCCCTAATACATGTAACCATTAAAATTCTTGATACTATGAATATTAAATATTTTTTGTGAAAAATTGACTTAAGCTCTTTCTATCCGGGGACCAAAGATATATCCCCAAAGAAGAAACTATAAAGCAGTAACACAGATTTTACACAACTAATAAACGACAGTTTATTAGTTTTGTAAAAACGAGTGGCGTAGAATCTGTGTTACTGTTTTATAGTTTTTTTAAGTTGATTTCCTGTGTTTGTTAGAAAAAAATCAATGCTTCTTGGACACGTCGCTCTTCTGACGATGAGAATGATAAGAATCAACAAATGACATTTGAATGATCTTTTTTTTTTATTTTTTCTTATGACTGAATCGTTTATTTATTAAGTTTTACATGAAGTGGATTGCTTTTGTTTTTTAAATATGAAAGAAAAGAAATCTTTTCAAATAGTTTTAACGAGAAGAAGCGTTCTCAACGTACTTTTTTATTCCGTTAAAAAAACGACTCATTTTTTAAATTTTTTAAATTCATAATATGGCATTGTAATTATACGAATTGTATTTTTGTATTAAAATTCTTTATCTTCTTTTATCGTGCAATGCGATAAAACGCGATTGAACGGGATAAAACGCGATACGTTTTGAAAATTAATGTTACTGAAGGTGGATCTAATAGCGCGAAACTTGTTTTAAGAAAAGCGACGAACAGCGGTCTTTTTACCCAAAAAAAGCGAGGAAAATAAAAAGTATTTCAAAACTAAAGGGTCAAACGTATTTAGTATACTTTTTACTAATTTTCTAAGACCCATTAAAATCTGCCGAATGACAAGTTTTCAAAATGTAGAGAAAGTTGTTTTATTACTCGTGTTTTGTTAAGTAGCAAAAAAAAGAAAATGATCTCCCATTTTTTTGCTTTTTTTTGATTTGTTTTCCAATTTACTTTTTAGAACTCGATGATAAAGATATATTGACTTTGTAGATCAAGAAAATGCAAGGTTTCCAAATTTCACTTAATGTTTATTTGAACCAAATTTTGTTCATCTGTTAAATAGTTGTTTTTTTTGTCCGTTACCAAAAGCGGACTGGCAAATTTCTGAATTTAAATCTATTGCAAGACAAATTCAGAGAGGTGTTTATTATGTAGAACATCGGTCAAGTTAGTAAAAAACTTTTATTGAAAACTTTCTAATAGCAAAACTGCACGTTTTTATATTAAATTCATTTTTTTCGCGTAAACAAGCAAACACATGCAGTTACATTGCAATTTTCAGGCCAAGATCTTAGCTTTAGATTTTTTTTTTTTTTATTATAAAGTTAAAAGCATCTTTTTTTTAAATATATATAGCTTTAAAGCATAAAAATTCTAATAAACGCTTAATTATTATGTTTTAGTAGTAAGGATGACCATAAAATAATTTCCGAATTTCCTGCGTATTTTGTCACATAAAAATTAATAAATTTAAGTATTTCAAATAAAAGGTGTTTTCCTTGGCCACACGTTATATCAGTTTATAAACTTATATCTGGTATAAACATCTTCAAAGCAATGGTATGACCTTTTTTATTAGGTTACGGTAAAAGACCAATACAAAAAATAAATCAAAATTACGATGTTGTTGTTTTTAAAGTAACGCATGCGCATAATAAATGTCCGCAAATGCTTAAAAATAAACCACCGCGCATAAGATTCGCATGCTGTGATTATGTTGTATACTTGGATTGCTATTAATTATTTTCCATTTCCTATTCGAAAAATACAGCATTGATATCCCTTTCATTTGAAATAAAGAGCTTGCTTCTTAAACCAACATAAAGCTTGAACAAACAATAAATATCAAAGAAAGAAAAAACATAAGCTTAACGAGAAAATTAAAAAACGAAACAGCTTAATTAAAAAAAACCAAAAACAAAAAAAAACAAAACAAAAAAAAACAACAAAAAAACAAAACAAAAAAACAAAATACAAAAAAAAGCAAATAAAGTAACGTTTAAACAAAATATAATCATGAAAAACACAGAGCTAAAAAAAAAAAAATCTTAAAAAGGTCAATAAAACGAAACACATCTTCAGAAACCAAACAAAGTGAACTATGAGACGAACAAAACGCGATTGTGTCGGCAGGGGAGGTACTATAAAATCCGCGTTATAAAAAATGTTAAAACAGCACCAAAGAAGAAAGTCGCTATAAAGAATGCCACCGCAAAAGTGGACAAAAAATAATCTGTTCTGCTCAATCCTTCATCAAAGCCGCACATTTTTCTGAGGAACAAAGTTCAGGCATGGAAACTGTTTAAGTTATTATCCAAACCAACAAAGTTTTTAACAGATTTGTGGCTATGAAAATAGCCGTTTTATTTCAAAGTATACTTTTAAGCTCGTTCTCCACTGATCCTTCTGGCCAACTGAATATTTTTAGGCATTACGGTGACAGGCTTTGCTTGGATGGCGCACAAATTTCATAGCATGTTGTTTCAGTGATACCTCTTTCTCTGGTTTCTGCAAGTCAGCGGAAAACATATTATGGCTTTTAAAACAACTGTTAAACT